>NW_007245835.1:25433-91484 GCF_000164805.1 Carlito syrichta | reverse complement strand
GACAGAGTGAGACTCCAACTCAAAAAAAAAAAAAAACCAAAAAAAAAAACAACAATGTTCAGATAGTAACAAAATTCATATTGAAGGTGTCTTCTGGAAAAAGTACATTAGGAATCAACAGGTTTATCCCAAATTTGAACCCAGAAGTCCATTATGATGACCAAAGAGATACAAGAATAATATGGATGTGTTAAAAGCATTGAATGGTACCAAAAAACAAAACAGAAATACCTATAAGATATAACACAGACTGAAGAAAAGAAAATATGATTTGATACACAACTCCTTCTCCAAAGAAATCAGAGTAGTACTACCAGATGTAAACAAACAAAATTTTGGCAACCTACTTTAATTTGAAGCAATAAAGGCTTAAAGGAATGGTGTTGCCACAAGAAAGACAAAAGATATACTACTTAAAGTTTCACTCCTCACAGCACTCTAAGGCCATGAAGTAGCATCTACATTTAAAGCATTTGGCCACATCCCCTAAGAGACATGAGATGAAACATTTCTACAACTGAGCAAGCTAAATTCTGAACAAAAAGATCAGACTTTCTGGAGTTGAGAGCAGACTGAAGAAAAACAAAATAAGGAAAATTGGTCTTTAATTTAATAGTTTCAATGGATATGCTGATAAACTTTACAGGGGAAAAAATCACCATAAATGCAGATATCTGTACACATCCCCAGGCTAGTTAATAACTAAACTCATACTATTAACCTATAAATCTTGCATTTCAATTAAATTTTGAAGAGCATAATGATGAGACCTTTGTAAACAAAGAGGAGAACCAAAAAGAATTAACCTCTACTATTTTGGAGCAAATAACAGACCTGGTTAGAGCCATTCCAATATAAGTCAATGTGATAAAAGCTCATGAAAAAAACTGCAACATAAAAGTAAAACTAAACATCACATGCAAAGTCCAGATGCAAAAAAATGCCTTTGAAATTGTATTATAGGCAGCAAAGGAAAACCTTTAAAAAAATGGTTTTGCTCTCTCAAGGAAATTAAATAAAATTGACTCAAGAGTGATAAGCAAATATACTTACATGAAAGGAAAGATTAGAGTTTTAAGCTGAAAAATTTTTTTAAATCTCTGAAGAGTATAAAATAGTATTAGGAGCTATATAAGCTTACAAGCTATTGAAAAAAAGTAGAATCAAAAATGTCAAAAACCAAATCACTGCTTTGGATAAGAGGCTTTAAAAATTACCCAGAATATGCTGTAAAGAAAAGTGAGAGGCATTGAGAATAGACAGCAGAAATCCACATTTAGGAACAGGATTTCCTGCAAATCCTATTTGAAACAGAACAGATGGAATGAAAATAATATCCAAAGTGTATGAAAAGAACACTTTTCTGGTCAAATCTAAAATGTACTCACCTCAAATAAAAATCAAATATTAACTGAGGCAAGTAGAATGAAAATACAACACAAAAACTTAGGGGGTTCAGCAAAAGCATTTCCAAGAGGGGAGTTTATAATGATAAAACTTGTCAATTTTTTTATCACCTTATAATGACATAACCTCCTTGCATCAAGAAAAAGGAAAGATCTCAAATAAACAGCCTAACTTTACACCACAAGAAACTAGAAAAAGAACAAACTAAGCCAAAAGTCATCAGATGGAAGAAAATAAAAAAGATCGGAAAAGAAATAAATGAAATAGAATTAAGAAAAAAAGAATAGAAAAGAGCAACTAAACTAAGAGTACGATTTTTTAAAAAATAAAATAAAAGTGAAAAACTTTTAGCTATACTAAGAAAAGGGAGGGAAAAACTCAAGTAAATAAAAACTAGGTGAAATTATTTAATGAAAACTATCATCTCGATTAACCTGGTGAAATTATTCCATTGTTGAGAATAAAGAACCCTGCAAGTATCCAAAGAGGAGAGACATTTTACCTATAAAGAAAAAGAAAAACAATTTGATCGCATTTTTTTTTCTCTATGACTACATTAAATGCTAGAAAACCTCTACCAAAATTTTCAAATTAAAAGGAAATGATTCTGACTCATGAAATCTGTAGTCTACTAAATTGCCATTATGGAAAGTTGGCAAAGGATGGAAATAAATTATTTGAATATATATACCAGTAAACTAAAACATAAATCAAAATTAATAGCCCAGAAATTATGCATTTTTGTAAAGATTAAATATATGTGTATATACTGGATACACATATTAATATATATGTATTTTATGTATTTCTCTCTATATATATAGAGAGAGAAAGAGACGAAGAGGGAGAGAGAAAAAGAGAATATGAATTATGGTGATTGTGAAAAATCTAGGTACAAAATATAAATTAAATAAGAAAGTTTGAAGAAATTGGATGCCTGCCAAGTCTCCATTTTACAGGGAAGTCAATTACTATAGTAATTGATATCTTAAGTAATACAGAATCCAGAAAGTTTTTTAAAGTTTTAGAATCAATCTCTAGGAATTTGGAAGCCTTACAAATTACAAAAGGGAAAAATATCAAAGAAACTCAGGCCATAAAAAAACAAAGAAATAAGAAATATTCAAATAATATTTTTGGATATTAGTAAAATATTGCAATATTAGTAAAAGGCAAATTCAAATTTATAATAAAAACTTCAAAGGAACAAAGAATGATACTTTTATGGATAAAAGGCAATGTTCAAAGTCTATAACTGTTATAAACTTTACAGCAGAAAATAAAGCATAAAACATAAAGTTTAAAAACAGTTGAAAATAAAAGTAGACTTCTGGTTTAAGATGGCGATGGGACAAGCTGAACTGTGACAATCTCCACAAAAGGATGACTCCTGAAGGCAGTTCCACATGCCTCCACAGCCACCGCCAACATGGGGGGGTAGCTACTATAGCCAGTCCCACACAGCAAACAGCCTTCATTACACTACAGTCTCTGCTGTTTGCTACCAGGTGCTGAAAAGCTGCTCTCAGTTCTTGGCTCCAGCCCGGGGAACTCCTGGTTCTGGCCTGGGGAATTCCCAGCTCCCTCCTTCACCCCAAGCTGCCAGCAGCTGATTCCCAGTGCCTGGTGCTGGACACACACCACCACAGCTTGTCATAGTGGATCATACACAGACTGGACGAGTGGAGAGAAAGGACAAGTGGAGAGAAAGGATCAGCAAAAGCAGAGCCACCCACTACAGTCATTTTCCAGGCAGAGATCCATATTGCCCCGCCCATATACAAGCAGCCTCCACCTTGTTTTCTAAGGTGACCTTGCCGAACAGGAGACAAAAGACTCTCCCCTACACTGAAGCAGACACAGGCAACTCAGTCCTGTGGCAGACCTCTCAGGCAGCAAGCCAAGGGAATCAACACAACCTATGAGTAAATCTATCTGCCTGCAAAGGGGAAAGGCTAGAGATCAGAACTGAAGAGACTTTGGACACTGAAGAAAGACTCCAGAGCTAGTCTGGTTTCTTATTTTGATTTTATTGTTTTGACTGTTTGTTTTGCTCACTTTTGTTTGCTTTTTGAGTTAGACTACTTGTTTGTGTTGGGGAAAAGCACATCAAAATGCATGAATTTATTGGACTGTCTTTGTCTGACTACCAGTATGCTTTAGGGAACTTTGTTTTTTACTCTTTTCTGGTCTTGTGTCTCTTTTCATTCGTTAGTTAGTATGTATGTCTGTTTTCCCTCTTACTCTTCTCTCTCTCCAACTTCCTCTTGACCCCCCCCCCCCTTAGTTCCATTATTTTCCTTTTTCTTACCTCCTTTTGCTCCAGGGAGCAAACCTAAATCCCACTACATGAACAGATTGTAAGGCAGTGGGAAGTGGGTGCAAGTATGCCCATACACCTATTGGTGGATACTGGGATCTTCAAATAAATTCTGAATCACAGCTTTCCCCTCAGGAAATCTCAAAACTGCAAAAAAGTACAGCCCCAATCCACAGTCCAACCTCAAAAGTGAACAAAGTCAGAGGATGCTCATAAGGAAGAACAGGAGATTGACCAAAAAGAAGTAAAAACAATCCCACATTCTCTGAAAAACAGAATTAAAGAAGGGGAGGGAAAGGAGGAGAGAGAAAAATCAACACAAATGAAGAAAAACCAAAAGAAGAATATGGGTCTCTCACAGACCCCTGGAAGGTCAGACACCAAGAAAACTGACTTTGGAATGCAAACAATGAAGAGCCCCCAGAATGACTGGTCTCAAACTACAAACACAGATATCAAGACATTAATAGAGAGAATAAATAGAATTGAGGAGAGACAGGAAGAAACTAGGAAGGAGTTGATAACTGAGATAACAATAGTAAAGAACATTGTGAATGAAATAAATAACAAACTGATAAGCATGAAAAGCAGAATTAGCCAACCAGAAAAAAGAATCTCAGAGCTTGAGGAACAAAATATAGAACTAACCCAAACGGTCAAAAACATAGAAAAGAAGCTTAAAAAGACAAAACAACACTTCAAGAGATGAGCGATTAATTCAGGAGATCAAACCTAAGAGTAATTGAACTTCCTGAGGCAGAAAGAGAGACAGAGACCACCCTGGAACAACCATTCCATGAGATTATTCAAGAAAACTTCACTCATCTCATCAGTGATGTGAAAATTCAAACACAAGAGATTCAAACAACCCCTGCAAGACAACAAATGAGAAGACCAACTCCCAGACACATAATAATTCACATAAACAAAGTAGGTATAAAAGAAAAAATCCTAAAGGCAGCAAGAGAAAAAGGTCAGATTACCTACCATGGAAGACCAATTAGAATAGCAGCATATTTATCTACAGAAACCCTTTAGGCTAGGAGAGTTTGGAACCCTATCTTCAAAGTTTTTAAAAGATAAAAAATTTCAACCAAGAATAACCTACACAGCCAAGCTAAGCTTCATCAGTGAGTGAGAATTAAAATCTTTCCCAGATATCCAATCCCTAAGAATTTATGCTGCAGACCATCTCTACAAGAAACACTTAAGAAAGTATTGAACACAGAAGAAAAAGAACAACAACATTCTTCACAGGAGTACAGGAAAAAGATTAAAAACACACATGAACCAATTCCAAAACCAAAAGAAAGACAACAAACAAACAGTAACAACAACAGCAACTCTATAAGAGCCTTATGATAGGGACCAACTCTCACATTTCAATGATTAGCCTGAATGTGAATGGACTAAATGCACCACTGAAAAGATATAGAATGGCAAAATTGATAAAATATCACCAGGCAACAACATATTGGCTTCAAGAGACTCATCTCACTAGAAAGGGCATTCATAGACTCAGAGTAAGAGAATGGGAAACAAATTTTCAGGTGAACGAAACACAAAAGAAAGAAGGGGTCATGATCTTAATCTCAGACAAAATACCCTTTAAGCTATCAAAAATTTTAAAAGATACAGAAGGTCACTACATAAGTATAAAAGATTCAATCCATCAACAAGAAATATCCATCCAAAATATATATACACCCAACATAGGAGTGCCAACTTTCACAAAGCAGCTTCTAGGTAAACTCAAAAAAGATATTGACTCTAACACTATCATAGCTGGGGACTTTAATACCCCACTTACAACCCTAGACAGATCATCAGGACAAAAAGTCAGCAATGAGATCCGGAACCTCAATGTGACTCTTGACCAAATGGACTTCATTGACACCTACAGAATACTCCATCCAACAACCACAGAATGTACATTCTACTCATCATCACATGGAACGTACTCTAAGATTGACCACATATTTGGCCATAAATCAAGCATAACCAAATTTTAAAAGACTGAAACTTTACCATGCATCTTCTAGGACCACAGTGGAATAAAAATAAACATCAACACCAACTAGTTTCCCCCAAACCTACAAAGACATGGACACTAAACAACATGATGCTAAACAACTCCTGGGTCAATGATGAAGTCAAAACAGAGATTAAAAGATATCTGGAAACAAATGAAAATGAAGAAACACCTTACCAAAATCTCTGGGATGCTATGAAAGCTGTAGTAAGATGGGAATTCATATCTCTACAAACGTACATGAAGAAAATAGAAGGATCACGAATTAATAGCCTAACAAGTCACCTAAGGAAGCTGGAAAAGCAAGATCACCAAAACCCTAACTTCAGCAGAAGAATCCAGATCACCAAAATAAAAGCCCAAATCTGGGACATAGAAGACAAAAAGATAATACAAAAAAATTGATGAAACAAAAAGCTTGTTCTTTGAAAGAATAAACAAGATCAATGCCCCCCTAGCTAGACTGACCAAGAAAAAAAGAGAAAAAGTCCAAATAAACACAATCATAAAAACAAAAGATGAAGTCACATCTGACCCTGAAGAAATACAAAAGATCATCACAGACTACTATGTACAATTGTATAGAAAAAAATTTGAAAACTTTAAGGAAATGGAGGACTTTTTGACATCACACCACATGCCTAGGTTGAAACAAGAAGAAATCGAGACTCTAAATAGACAAATAATGACCAAGGAAATTGACTATGTAATAAGAAAACTGCCTACAAAAAAAAAAAGCCCTGGATGGCTTTCCAGCAGAATTCTATAAGACATGTAAGGAGGAACTGATACCAATCCTACTGAAAGTATTCCAGGCGATTGAGAAAGATCGAACTCTCCCCAGATCATTTTATGAAGCTAACATCACATTGATACCCAAGCCAGGTAAAAACCCAACAAAGAAAGAAGACTACAGGCCAATATCTTTGATGAACATAGATGCTAAAATTCTCAACAAGATCCTAGCAAACCGGATTCAACAACACTTCTCAAAAATCATCCATCATGACCAAGTAGGCCTCATCCCTGGGACGCAAGCCTGGTTCAACATTCGTAAAACCATACTTATAATTAAGTACATCAACAGATGTCAAAACAAAAACCACATGATTATATCATTAGATGCAGAAAAAGCTTTTGACAAAATACAGCACCCCTTCTTCATAAAAACCCTCGTACATCTATGCATACTTGGAATATACCTCAAAATAGTAAAAGCCATCTATGAGAAACCCACAGCCAGCATACTCCTAAATGGACAAAAATTGGAACCATTTCCCCTGAAAACTGGAACAAGACAAGGATGCCCACTCTCACCCCTCCTGTTCAATATAGTATTGGAAGTCCTAGATAGAGCAATCAGAAAAGAGAAGATGATCAGGGGTATCCAAATAGGAAAAGAGGGAGTCAAGTTATCTCTCTTTGCAGACGACATGATTGTGTACCTTGAAAACCCAAGAGAATCTGTCAAAAATCTCCTTGCACTGATGAAAGACTTTGGCAAAGTCTCAGGGTATAAAATAAATGTTCAAAAGACAATCACATTTCTTTACATCAATAATAAACAAACAGAAACCCAAATAAAAAGCACAATCCCAGCAGGGCTCAGTGGCTCAGCCTGTAATCCCACGCCTTTGGGAGGCTGAGGTGAGTGGATTGCCTGAACCCGTGGGTTCAAGACCCACCTGGGCAGGCGAGACCTCATCTCTACAATAAATTAAAAAATCAGCCGGCGTGGTAGCACGCGCTTGTAGTTCCAGCTACATGGAAGGCTGAGGCGGAAGGATCGCCGGAGCCCAGCAGGTCGAGGCTGCGGTGGCCGGGAGCAGCCACTGCACTCCAGTCTGGGCGACAGAGTGAGACTCCAACTCAAAAAAAAAAAAAGCACAATTCCATTCACAATAGCCACAAAAAAAATGAAATACCTTGGCATCTGCCTAACCAGAGATGTGAAAGATCTTTACAATGAAAACTACAAAACACTGCTCAAAGAAATCAAAGAGGACACAAACAAGTGGAAAAATATCCCAAGTTCATGGACTGGGAGAATCAACATTCTGAAGATGTCCATCTTACCTAAGGCAATCTATAGATTTAATGCAATATCCATCAAATTACCAGCAATATTCTTCTCAGATCTAAAACAAACAGTATAGGAATTCATATGGAAACACAAATGACCAAGAATAGCCAGAACAATTCTCAGCAAAAAAAAAAAAAAAGCAGGAGGTATCACACTACCAGACTTTAAACTTTACTATAAAGCTACAATAATCGAAAAAGCTTGGTACTGATACAAGAACAGGCATATAGATCAATGGAATACAATTGAGATTCCAGAAGCAAAACCTCAATTTCTCAATCCATTCATCTTTGACAAAACCTCCCCCACCCAACCCTAGGGAGAGGACAATCTATTCAGTAAATGATGCTGGGAAAACTGGCTGATCATATGCACAAGACTCAAACAAGATCTCTAACTATCCCCATACACAAAAATTAACTCTAAATAGATCAGAGACCTAAATATAAAACCTCAAAGCATAAGAACTTTAGAAAATGCAGGACACACCCTTATGGAAGTTGGAGTTGGCATCCAATTCCTGAGCAAAAACTGGCATCCAATTCCTGAGCAAAAACTGAAATGCACATACCATAAGAGACAAGATAGACAAGTGGGACCTCATTAAACTGACAAACTTCTGCAAAGCCAAAGTAACCATCTAGAGTGCAGGGAGACAGCCCATAGACTGGGAAAAAGTATTTGCCAACTCCATGTCTGACAAAGGCCTAACGTCTAGGATCTACAAGGAACTCAAACATGCTGAAAAGCAAAAAAGAAACATACCATTACAAAGTGGGCAAAAAACATGAACAGATACTTCTCAAAATAAGACATATGAGCAGACAACAGATACATGAAGAAATGTTCAACCTCACTAGTCATCAAGGAAATGCAAATTAAAACTACACTGAGATACCACATAACTCCAGTCAGAATGGCCATTATCAATAACTCAAAAAATAGCAGATGCTGGAGAGGATGTGATGAAAAGGGAAAACTTCTACACTTTGGTGGGAGTGTAAACTAGTGCAGCCTCTGTGGAAATCAGTGTGGCGATTCCTAAAAACTCTAAAAATCGACCTTCCATATGACCCCGCAATCCCCCTACTGGGAATATATCCTGAAGAACTCGAATCACTCTATAAAAAAGATACCTGCACACATATGTTTACCGCAGCATTGTTCACAGTAGCAAGATCATGGAATCAACCATCAAAAGAGGACTGGATTAAAAAAATGTGGTACATATACACAACGGAATATTACACAGCCATAAAAAAGAACAAAATCATGAATTTCACAGCAACCTGGATGGAATTAGAGTTTATAATACTGAGTGATCTCTCAGAGAAACAAAGATCTGAGTATCACATGTTCTCACTCATATTTGGGCCTTGAACAACTATTGTAATACTATAAGAATACTATTGACAGTGGATAGAAATTATGGGGGTGGCAGGAAGGGGAAGGGAGGTGGTATTAACAGTAGTCAATATCTGTCTGGGGATGGGGGAGCACACCTCATCAACAAGGGTACCTGCACAATGCATATTTGTATACCTAACTCTTAACTGTACTCCACAATTTTAAAATAAAAAATATGTATTAAATAAAAAAAGAAAAGAAAAGTAGATATTAACAAAAACATAGTAACACAGCAAAAGCTCACTTCATTGACTTTCTCGATTAACTGACAATGTCTATTCCTCTATAATATACCAACACACCCATAGCCATTTATATGCTATGGGTGTGTTGGTATATTATAGAGGAATAGACATTGTATGCATATACACTTCTGTATGCATATACACTTCTGTATGCATATACACTTCTGCTGCCCTGAGTTGAATTGGATGCTTACGAAAAGTCAACTTTTTTTTTCCCAAACACATTTACATCTGCTATATTTAATATTGATATTGGGCATAATATTATATATAAAATTATTATGTAATAAATAAAATATATGTGCAAAAAGACTGTACTTAATTGAACTAAACACTCTGTAAAGCTTCATTGTGAACTTATTGCTTATTTGGCAGAACTCTCTAAAAATGTTCTGCCAAATAAGGTATGAGACAAATGTAAATTTTCAGGAAATGAGATATTAATTAAAAAATGTAGACATACTATACTCAGATCACTTTCAAAAGTATCTGAATTCTCACTATATTTTTGAGATTCACAATCAAAAATAAAGCATATAATGGGCATGGTTTAAACCAGACAAAAATAGAACTCCAATTTAGGGCCCATATTCTAAGAATGATTCTGCATCAAAAGATTACAAAAAAAAAACATATAGCCTGTGTTTTAAGCCAAATTGAAAGGTTTTAAATATATCCAGATTATTGTTCTTTATTCTCTCTCTTAACAGGCATTTTTGATTACTTGTTTTGCTCTAGCCCTAGTCATATTAGAGGGCTTCTGTCGTAAAATATTTTAATATTCTATTCTCAGTATTTGAAAGGTTAATTATTCAAAAGTAAAATGAGACTATGAAGGTGACAAATAATAAAAAATATAAATGTTTAAATTTGATTTTATAGATTTATGCCTAGACCTATTTTCTGCAAAGAGATAATACTCTTTTTAAATATCCCTTGATCACTTAAAAAATTGGCCACACATTAGACCAATATTTTACATCAGCAAAATAAATGTTACACTCTTTGACTATGGTGCAAACATCCTGGAGCTAGAGCATGCCGTCTATGTTTGAGAACAAAAGAGGTTCACTATGACTGAAACAGATTGGGTGTGTAGATCAGTATTGAAACCTTGACTCAAATTTTGAAGGGCTTAAACAGAAAAGTGAAAATATACATGTTTTACCTTTATTATTGTTGAATTTTTCATGGAGTAAAATATATTTTGCATGTATTTTACCAAATGCAGCATCATGTATCTACCACATCAATATCATGTAGAATAGTTTTAACAGTCTGGCAGCTTCACTGAAAATAAGATAAAAGTGTTAAGGACATGAATGAGGGAAGTAGTCAAGAGGCTATTGCAAAAATCAGAAGTAATACATGACTTGAACGAGAATGATGGCAGAGGAGGTGGTTTAAAGTTTCTAGATTTGAAAGGTAGTTTTTAAAGATGAACCTACTTGATATTCTGCTAGGTTGAATTTTCATTAAAAGGGGAAAAAAGAGTTTAAGGATGAAATTAAGTCATTTAAATGAAGCAAATATAAAAATAAAAGTTGAGATGGGCATGATAGAAAGAGGAGTTCAGATTGACACATGTTAATTTTTAATTATCTATGAAACATCTAAATAATGAATCAGTGTTTGAATGTATGATTATGGACTAAAGAAAAAGGTCTTAGTCCAACATACAAATTTGAGCGTTGTCAGTATATAGACAGCATTTCAAACCATGAGATAGGATTGTTGATGGAGAAGAGATTAAACATCTTAGCTTTGGAGGTTAAAGAATCTAGAAGAATTAAGAAGCAGCAAAGGAGACTCAAAAGGAACAATTATGGTACGAAGTAAACAAAGTGAGTAATATTTTGGGAGCCAAGGAAAGAAAATGAATGTTTTAAGGACGAAGAAGTAATCAACTATTTTAAATTCTGTAGATAGGTTAGTTAAGACCTGAGAAATGCCATTGGTTTAGCAACTTGGAGGTCATTGGTGACCCCATAGACATTCTTAAAAGAGTTCTGTGGACTGAATTCGGTTCAATCCAAAACAGGAAAGAAGAATTAGTGTCAATGCACAAAGAATTGCTAGAGTGAATTTCTTAGGAGAATGAGAAGGAATGAGACTTTCTGTAAAAGTAGAGGAGTTTTCTTTGCTGGCAGGTTAGACAGTTCATTTATAAAAAGGAGTTAAGAGTACATGAGTATGGATAAAGGCAGGTAAAGAGATAAGAATGGGTAGACTCTCGCGAATTTTCTTCTGATTGCCTTCATTCTATCACCATTAGAAAAGCATCAGAATGAGGGAGAAGGTGATGGAAGTTTTACAGGAAAGGAAAATGTCTGAAGAGTGTACACGAGGTAGGCAGACAGTTGAATTTAACTAAGGTTGCAATTTTGCCAGGCAGTATAATGAAACAGAGATACAAGGGAGTTGTGGATTTACAGCAAAGAAATGACTATAATGATGAAAAATGGAATTTTCACTGAATAAGAAAAGGTGTAAAACTATATGCTAAGTTAGGGACATTTTCCTCAATCACCAAGTGATTCATAAGCAGTTTAAAAAGAAGAGAAACAAGAAATATCTTAGGTGGAGACTACACATATTCATTGCTTCAGAGTGCCCCAGTTTATACCTGTCATCACAGTAGACTGTCCTGTTCAGCATTTCTCCAGGATGAAAATATCACAATTTGTAGGATATATGATATGATCATCCTAACTCTAGGTAAGAGAAGATGTCACCTAGGGTTAGGAGTCCCTGTTTAGAAAAGTTGTCAGTCACTTGGGCGCAGTGGTTCAGCTTGTAATCCCAGCACTTTGGGAGGCAGAGGCGAGAGGATTGCTTGAACCCAGGGGTTTGAGACCAGCCCGGGCAACTTGGTGAGAACTCGTCTCTACAATAAACCACAAAAATTAGCCAGGCATGGTGGCATGTATCTGTAGTTCCAACTATTTGGAAGACTGAGGCGGAAGGATTGCACGGGCCCAGCAGGTAGAGGCTGGGGTGGTCATGACGTGCCACTGCACTCCAGACTGGGCAACAAGAGTGAGACTCCAACTCAAAAAGAAAAAGAAAGGAAAAGAAAAGTTGTCAGTCACATCCTCCTCAGCACCTGTGATCCAGGCAACTTTGCTGCAGAGGCTCAAGCCAGGCTGCAGGAGAAGGTACAGGAGGAAAAAGGCAGGGTAGGAGAAGTGCATCAGAGGACCCAGTTCTCACTATCAAGCCACTGCTATACAACCCACACTCTTCAAATATATTTCTCAATGTGTTTTAGATTTTTTTTCTCATAAGAGAAAACAGAGCTGCATTGGAGAATATTCACCTTGTTGGAAAAATTTTAGAATTTACTCTGCCTTAGATGTGAGGAATATGTGAATTTAAAGTTTAATACTAAAAGAATAATTTTATAACAACTGAGAAACATACAAAAGCCATAGTAATACATTCTCAAACACTTTATTTTTCCCCTTTTGGTTAATATCTAATAATAATAAATAACACATGTAGAATAAATTTTCAAACTTTAAAAACTGCTTTTATTTTTATCATTTCATCTGTCCCTTATAATATCTAGTCATTAACAGGGAAAAAAAATTTTTATTTTCTGATGTATTTTCAAAATTGCATTTTTACTTTATCCTAAATAAGAAGGTACAAAGTTTTTGTTTGTTTTTTATTTATTTGCTTGTTTTGAGTTGAGATCTCACTCTGTATCCCAGGTTGGAGTACAGTGGCACACTCAAGTCTCACCACACCCTTGACCTCCTTGGCTCAGGCAATCTTTCCTCCTCAGCTTCCTAAGTAGCTGGGACTACAGGCATGTACCACCACATTTGGCTAATAATTTTGTTATATTTTTTGTGACGACGAGTTCTTGCTATGTTGTCCGGGCTGGTCTCAATCTCCTGAGCTCAAGCAATTCTCCTGTCTTGGTCTCCCAAAGTACTGGGATTACAGGAATTAGCCAATGTGCCTGGTCTAAAGTTTTATTTAGATAGGAGGAATAAATTGTTTGGTGTCTACTGTATAACATGGCAGCTATGATTACTAATAATGTGTTATGTATTTCAAAATTTCTGAGAGTAAATTTCAAATGTTCTTATCTAAAAAGTGATTTATATTTGAGGTGATAGATAAATTAATTAGCTTGATTTACACATTCCGTATTGTATACATATATCATAACATCACTTTGTACATCATATATGTACAATTATAGTTTGTCAAGTTACAATAAAATAATAGTGATAATAAGAATACATCTCTCAGAAATATGCACTATGAAAAATGATATAACATAAATTAGGAGAAGATGACAATATTTATATCAGGTTATTTGAGTTCTCTCAGTTCCTTTTAAAAGCAACTGCTTTCTAGAAGTGGGAAGCATTCACTAATGAGTACAGGGTTTTTTTGGGGGGGTGATGAAAATATTCTATGTGATTGTGCAAGGGTACCCAAATCTGCGTATATACTAAAAAACAATTAAAATGGATGAATTCTGTGATATGTGTACTATATTCTTCCCCCCAAAAAACTGCTATTTTAGTGTTACCTAAATAACAGACCTGTATTTCTCACAGAAGGCTGTGGAAACCTAAATCAAGATGCCAGTAGATTTGGTTCCCAGTGGCAATCCTTTTCCTGACTTGGAAATAGCTACTTTATTGTTGTATCCCCACATGAGATGGAGAAAGAAAACAAGCTAAAACAATTTTCTGTTGTTTTGTGTTTTTTGTTTTTGTTTTTAAGTCAACAGAGTAACTAGAATATTGTAGTAGGTTAAACAAAGCCACAGATATATCTGCCATTAAAAGGTAAGGTTTATTTCTCAGCCGGGCTCGGTGGCTCAGCCTGTAATCCTGCGCCTTTGGGAGGCTAAGGTGAGTGGATTGCCTGAGCCTGCGGGTTCGAGAGCTGCCTGGGCAGCGAGACCTCATCTCTACAATAAATCAAAAAATCAGCCGGGCATGGTAGTGCATGCCTATAATTCCGGCTACTTGGAAGGCTGAGGTGGAAGGATCGCCGGAGCCCAGCAGGTCGAGGCTGCGGTGGCCAGGAGCAGCTACTGCACTCCAGTCTGGGCGACAGAGTGAGACTCCAACTCAAAAAAAAAAGAGGTAAGGTTTATTTCTCTTGCCTATCTGCCTGTGGTCTTATGATTACTTTGAATGACAGAGTAGGTGGAAGTGATGCCATGCCATTTCCAGGCCTATCTTTGAAAAGAATGGCTGATTCCATCTTGGTGTCTTGGAGATTATGTAAAATTTTAACTATCTGAAAATTACTGTAGTCTAAGGGAGCCTAAATTAGTCATGTGATAAAAGAAAGAGAAAAAAAAAGACATACCAGTACCTAGGTGTTACAACTCTCAAACTATTCAAGCCATTTCACCTGAGGTTGCAATACTGTGAAACACAGACATGACACCCATACCATGCTTTGCCTAAATCCATGACCCCAAAATATAATAATAAATCATTCTCCCAAGGCAATAAACTCTGGGCATGTTTGTTATGCAGCAATAAACAAAAAAGATTGATTGCAAAATAAGGTGATAAATTATCCATAAGTCCCAGGATAAAAGCAAGAGAGTTTTAAACACTGGCAGCAACAAGATCCTAGAAAGAAAAGCAGCTGTGCAAGAATAATCAAAGAAAATATAAAGGGAATTCTAAGAAGTTTGAAAAGGCAAGAAACTAATAAATTTCTAAAAAGTATTCATTCCAAAGGAAGAGCTGTCTCCACTGAGAGTGAAGGATTCAGATAACCAATCTTAGATCAGTCATAACTGCAGGGAGATGTCACAGGTTCCTATTTGCCCATTAGTACAAGGGGAATGAAGAAATTTTGGAGGGTATTGGGACAGCCTAGGTCCTCTGGGATCTCAAGAATACTCAGAGCCCTGCAATGAAGAGAAATTGCTCACACAACACCACTTCTTCAAGATAAAAACTGTTGAGGGTCAAAGAAAAAGAAGATTTAGACTCTAGTGAAAGAGGAGAATAGATAAGGTAGATCTCAGAAAGTGTTAGAGATAACTATGCAGATAAATATCTTTTGTCAACATATCACAGTGAAACCAAAGAGGAAATCTGAAGTTATGAAGCTAGAAAAGCAAACTCGACTTTCAGTTTTGCTAAGCAGGCATTTCCTCCAAAAATGCATAAAACTCCTTATCATTTAAATCGAACATGTAAAATGACTGCAGCTAAAGTTATTTAAAAATATTGCAAGCTATAAAGGATAAGAAAAATGTAAACCATATACTAATAGAAAATTAATTTACATCAGAAGAATATGGCTACAGAACAGAAAGTTAAAACCTAATATTTTCAAAAAACATAAAAATTATAGAAATCATTAAAGATATATCTGAATTTTTAAAGTATTGTCAATTTGAAGCACTTAGGTATAATTAGGCAGCAGATGTAGATAAAAAGGAGAGAAATGAAAATTAAACTAGATATAATTTTAAATAATGGATACCACAGAATGTCCCATCATAGAAATAAATAGGGTGAAAAGAAGAAAAAAAAAATAGAAATGAATTCAAATTTTTAAAATTAGAGAAAATAATAAATATAGAAGACAGGCAAAAACAATCTGACATAGATCTATAAGGAGTTCCTAAAAGAAACAGAATCAGTGAAATAGGACAAATAGTCGAAGTATATAATGCAAAAAACACTTTCCTGAAGTAAAAGTGAAGAAGGAGATAACTAGAGAAAGGCTAGGGAGATAGGTGAATTCTCTGGTAACAATGTAGTGAACTCCTGGCAGGCCTCTCAGGCTCAGTGTTTATAGACAAACTCACGGTGAACATCTCAAGCTAGAGCTTAGGTACTCAATGCTGGGATCAAAAAGCAACCAGTCAGCTCATCATTGATCCCTACCTTAATATTGACCAATCAGAACAGCTACAGCCCACAACTAATGCTAGCCAATCAACTTGGACTTAGGGCTATATAAGCCCCAGGTTTTCGGCCCCAGATGGGTAACCCCTTTGGGTCCCCTCCCACCATGGGAGCTTCTCTGTCCTATCAATAAATCCTGCTTTCTCACTTTCTGGCTGTCTGTGCCCCTCATTCTTCCTGGGCATGAACAAGAACCTTGACCCTGAAGACCTGCAACCTAAAGAGCTGCAGAAGATTGCTGGAGCTGAAAAGTCATGTACCCCAGAAACTGGCTTGCCAACCAACAGAGTTGGCTGAACCAGGAAAGCTGCCGAAAGAAGACAAGACTCCGAAAGTGAGACACCTCGGGGCTAGACTTGTCAACCCACCAAATCAGCAGCACTCTCAGGACCTGGCTTGCCAGCCCATTAGAGCCAACACTCCAGGGGCTAGGCTCGCTAGTTCACCGAGTTGCAACAGTCTCGGGGCTTGACTTGCCAGTCTAATAGAGCTGACACTTCTGGGGCTAGGCTTACCAACCCCTTGATACCCAAACTAGGGCTTGGCTGACACTTTTGAATCCCAGGATGACCTGAAAAATCCACATCAAAAGGAAAATTAAACTATATATTAAGGATACACAATAGGAATTAAATATAAATTTTAGAACTGAAAAATACAATGACCAAAATTTAAAAAAAGAATGGAAGGGTCAGAGAAAAAAGTGGTGAACTAGAAGAAAGAACAATAGAAACTAACCAATCTGGACGATGAAAAAAAAAGACTTTTTAAAAAAGACATATGTAATAACCTAGAAGAAAACACTTAACCTTCAAAAAAGCAAATTCCCAAAAAGAGAGAAGAAAGAAAATGAGGCTAAAATGTATTCAAGGAAATAATGGCTAAAGACTTCTCAAATGTGGCAAAAGAGCTAAGCCTAGATTTTAAGAAGTTAAGTGATCAAAAGTAGGAGTGACTAAAAGAAATTCACAGCAAGAAACATCATAGTTAAACTAAAAAATGAAAACCATGAAAGCTGCAAAAGAGAAATTAGAACTTATCTATATGAGAAAAAACATGCAAATGATAGTAGATTTCTTATCAGAAAAAAGTCAGAATAAAGTAATGCGACATTTTTCAAATGCCGAAAGAAATATACATTCAACCCAGAATCCTATATCTAATGAAAATAGCTTTTAGTAATGAAAAGAAAATAAAGCATTCTCAGATGAAGGAAAAATAAAAAAAATTGTCACGGGTACCTACCCTATAAGAATTGCTAAAAGAAATTGCCTTTGTAATTAAAAAATTTCCTCAAAAAGGAATATTTAGGCCCATGTGATTCCTTACTGGAATTCTACCAAATGTTTAAAGAATAAATGTTAATTCTAAACACTCTCTTCCAGAAAATAGAGGAGATGTTTACACTTCTCAATTTTATGAAGCCAATAGTACTCTGACACCAAAATCAGAAAAAGCACACACACAAAAAAAATAAACCAGTATCCCTCGAGAATATAGATGCAAAATTCTTAACAAAATTTTATCTTATATGATTCAGCAATATATAGATAAACTGTGGTACATCCATATCATGGAATACTACTCGGCAATGAAAAAGAATGAATAATTGGTACATGCAGTATCCTGAATAAGTCTCTGAAGAATTATACTGAGTACTATATGATTTCATTTATACAGTGTTTTTAAATGACAGAATTACAGAAATAGAGAACAGATTAATAATTGCCAGAGGTTAAAAGAGGGTAGGAGCAAGAGGGACATGGCTATGAAAGGGTAACATGAGAAATCTTTGTATTGATGGAGATGTTCTGTATCAATGTCTTGGTTGTCATAGTGTTACAAAGTGCAAACCAGCAAAGCCTCTTAAACAATGAAGTGAAATATACTGATTTTTACAGTACAAAAATAATTTAGGCAGTGGTGAGTAGAATTGGTGGGAACATATCAATATAAGAGGCAGATAATTCAGTTAAGAAGGGAATGTATTTGTCCAAAAAACAGATTGTTAAGGTCAGCATTAGGGAACTATTGATAGATATGGATGGAAGAGGACAGTTTCAAAAAAGACTCAAGAGGAAGAAGTCACAGAATTTGAGAATTGTCATTAATGGGAATTAGGAATACAGGAGAGGAAGTGTTCTATAATGAAGAGAATGAATTCACATTAGACCCGACAAGCCTGTGAACACTCTAATGGTCATGAATCAATGACCCTGAATCTTAGAAGACAGATGTGTATTTAAGACACTCAATATATTGGCAGTATTTAAAGCCATAGAAGCAGATGGAATTCACTCAAGAATCCCACGCAGAGTAATAAACAATTTTTTTTAAAAGATCGATGTTTTCAAACTTTGTTTATTGAAGTATCACCTTCACTTTTTCTGTCTTAGCATATCACCTATACTATTGTATTTAATAGTTTTCTTAGGATTCGTGTATCTTTTACTTAAATCTATTTTTTTTAAACTTTTTATCACCACTGTAAAAATAAAACTAGTAGTATTTGGCATAATAAATGTGAAATTGCCATAGAAATAGATGTGATTTTAAATGTTTATATTTTAATCTGATACAATTACCAGTGATACTTTACTGCTTGTTTCAGCTTCTGACAGCTGTTCCTTCTTAGTGAAAATAAATATTATTTAGAAAGACTTGCCACAGACTATCAAAGAAATAAAAATTGAGCCTCCATATGACCTAGCAATCCCTCTTCTGGGAATATACCCAGAGGAACATAAATCACTCTACCAAAAGATACCTGCATACGCATGTTCATTGCAGCACTATTCACAGTAGTAAAAGCATGGTATCAACCCAGATGCCCATGGAAAGTGGACTGAATAAAGAAAATGTGGTCCATATACATGATGGACTATTACACAGTCCTAAAGAGGAACAAAATCATGGCCTTCGCGCAACATAAATGCAGCTGGAGATGGTCATACGATGTGAACTATCACAGAAACAAAGAACTGAACTGAATTCTACGTGTTCTCACTCATCAGCAGGCCCTGGTCATTGGTCACCAGAGCACAAGGGTGAAATCAGCATATGCTGGACATTGCTGTGAGGGGTGATGCGGCAACACACTGGGTGCCTGGTCTACTACCAATGAGGAGGAAGCCTACACTTAACCTGCATGCAGCTTACTTATGTAATAAATTCTCACTTGTTCTCCACAACTCAAAAAAATAAAATAAAAAATGGACTTGCCACAATCTAAAAGAATAATACAAGCTTTCTACAGTCTAAAATGATAAGAATTTAAAATAATTTAAAAGGAGATACAATGGAATTTTCACATGTGATTGGCTATTATGTAAAGCCCTATCTGTGAGTTAACTAAAGGCATTTCCTGTGATACCTTTGAAATGTGACCCACAATTTGAGAAAATACTGTTTTCCAGGAGAGGCAGAGGAAATGGGCCCAACACATGTTCTGAGGTAAAGTAGAGTAAAGAAGGAAGACTGAATCAGTAGACATAGAATCAAAAATGTCAAGTATATAGAACAGCATCAAATAGTATGGAAGGATTAGCTCTGGGGATTCACAGAGGTGTATTCAGGATGGTTCTCTAGAATCCAGGTTATAATCAAAGAAAGAGGTAAAAACTCACTTGCTCCTGATCTACAGTTAAAGGAAGTGAACAAAGAGAAAAGATCTCACAGTTGCTGCTCATTAGGTGATTAATCTGAACCTGCACCTAGCATTGACCCTCCTCCAGCATCTCACCCTCACTTCACTGTCCCCTGTCCACAGTCCACAATCATCTTGCTGTGCCTGATGCTGTAGTAAAGGAGTGTGTCATGAGCAAATGGGTAGGACACCTTACTTTCGAGACCATTTGGAAGTGACCACATCTTCCACTCAGCAGTGTCTCCTGCAATAAAGGTGTTGTGCCTAGACCAGCTCCCTTTCAGAAGTCAGAACAAGGCAGTCAGCACAAGGCATGGCAGTGGCCCAAAAAATTATGTGGAGGATAATAAAAATATACAGGAGCTTTAACTTACTGTGACTCCACACTGCTCTGCTTACTTTCAAATAAATGTGAGCCTTAGATCATTATACAGCTCTGCAATGTGTATGCACTGCATGAAAAATGTTAGCCTCTTTTACTACTCCAAAAGGTGATTGATCATCTTCCACTCCATCAGGTCTGCATACCTGAGTCATTTTAATATGTGATCAAAATAATTTGTCTTGGTAATGTGGTCAACAAGTGACACTTTAGGGGGGAAAAGTTTATTTAGAAAATCTAAACCACCTTATTTGCATTTTTTACTAATCTCTGACAAAATAATATTTTTCTCCTTTTTCAAATTGCCAAATTCATTATACCTTATATGTCACCTACATTAAATATCCTAAGTACACACAATTACGTTCAAATGTAATCATATAACTAGTATAGATATAAACGTGTAAAATCTAAAGATAATTCTAATTTCTTAGACTCAATAGTTTTTATCCTAAATACTCTCCAGTATTTTAAAATCTCACTCCCATTGAAAAGCATCCATCTCCAAGTTAACGATATAATATAGATGATAAACAGATGTGAATAGAGCAACTAGAATTTTTCAAAACACTATATCTTCCAAATGTCCAGACTTCAATTTAAAATTTAAACACAAATTTAGACAACTATTTTCATAAAGATTGAGAACTGTGCAAAATCATAAGCTTTTGTTCCACCAAATATAAACTTTTGTTCCATCAAACTCCAATGAAATACTAGAGTAGTGAGGATATCTGCATGGAAATGAGAATATAATGTTCATTCCATTATAGAGTATAATTTCTGAAAAGTTGTAGAACATATATGTTCTATGACATTTTTGTAATCTAAAGTAAATTAAGACCAACAAGCACAAGTGAGTGTATTTCTAAGTAATAAAAGAATAATTAAAATATAGGAACCAAGAGAGAAAGGAACAGGGGTAGAGGAAGAGGGAGAGACAAAAGAAAGAAAAGGAGAAAGGGAGGAAGGGAGGAAGAAAGGGAGAAAGGAAAAGAGAGCCAAGGAGAAAAGGAGAAAAGGAGAAAAGGAGGGAGACTTCATTCTGTTACTCTATCATTTGGCTATGTGTATTCCTTCTTCACCACTGCCTCTTGTCTGCAAGAGAACTCTTAATTGTCCTCTAAAACAAGAATCAGTAAACTAAGGCCCACAGGCCAAATTCAGCCTGCTGTGTGTTTTTGTCCTAACATTTTACTGAGCTAGCCACACAAACATATTTACACGGCAAAGTCAAATAACTACAACAAATAGCACATAGCTACAAAATCTAAAATATCTATCTAGCCCTTTGCAAAAGAAGACTAACAACTCCTGCTCTAAAACATTACCCAAATGGAATCTCATCCTCTATGAGAATTTTCAGACTTTCATTAGTATCATAGTTCTAAGTTTTCTCACTAAAAGAATAGGATATATATTATTTTCACTGCACTATTACAGTCCACTATAGGTTTGGGGATGAAGGGGTTATATGTATCTTCTCCCTAGACTGTGAGCTGTTCAGGAGCAGAGACTCTATCATTTTAATGTCACCTGTATCTGGCCCAATACCTGCCATGGGTAAAATGTTCAATTAATATTTGTTGCATGATTATCATAAACTTTTACTTAATAAAAAATTATATTACCTCCATTATTAAAGGAAAGATATTACTACCTTGTTATGGTAAATCATTAGGTTGTGATTCAAAATTAGTAGAGGACATGACACCCACTGCTGTTTTGGTTTTTTCCTGAATAACTGTCTTAGTTTAGGTTTCAGAAGCAGATTTCAAGAAGGAGATTTGTGTTCAGGGAGTTTACTAGGTACTGTTCTAGGGAAACAGCATCTGTGATAAAGTAAGGATGGTAGGATTGCACAGAAGAAGAAGCTGAACTGCAACGCAGTTGCCACTGAGGCCTTAGCCAATTTTGGATAGAACTCTAGTGCCGGAAGCCGCAACCCCTAAAGAAGCAAAATGGAGGTTACCCGAAAATGGGAAAAACGCTGACTGGGAGCAGAGCCCCGGCAGGAAGCGGCCATGATGGAGGCAGAGCCCCATGGACCCTATCGAAGGGCCCCTTTTGGTCTTAAAGGAAGGCGGGCTGAGGCTTGAAAAGCTCTTCCCTTGATAAACAAAACAATTAGCTAGAATGTGCGAGGATGTGGCATTCGCAGTAAACCTATGTACAGAAACGTAAAAAAGGCTCAACAGCAAAAGTTTCCCCCCTGAAGGGACAAGTCAATGTTTTACTACCTCCTTTCCCATGAAATTTTGCAACCTTTAGCTAAAAAGGAAAAACAAGTACTTCCTCATACCCTTTATAAGTAACAACATTGACAGTTGTGATTGGTGAGGAAGTGAGAAACTGAGACAGAGTATCTCCAAAAACAGGTGTTTTGGGGAAAAACAAGTCACAGACATGCCTTTTGATTTAAGAAATATTATAGTTAATAAAAGAGGTTAAAATTAAAGTAAGGATTAGAATTAAATAAATAACAGTTATAATGAAAAGATAAATGTTTATTATAGATGTAGGTATTAGTTAAATATAAGTAATAGAAGAAATAGGAAATAATTAAGTTTTAAGGTAAACTTAAAATTATACACACTTAATGTAGGCTTAAAATTAAATATTAATTTCATATATAAGTGTAGGTTTGGACGTAACTTTTGTTTAGAAGTATAAAATGTAAAATAGGTGATAAGAAAATAGCAAGTAATATAGATAAGGCAATTAAAATTAAGAAAGTTAAATTTTTAAATTAATAGTAAAATTAATTAATATAAAGTATTAAGAATTCGTAGTGGTTAAGATAAGGGTGGTTATATAAAAGAGAAAACAAGTCAATATATTGCTGCTAAAAGTGTATTAAGAAAATAGATTAGGAATAGAATAGCAAAGGAAAGAGATTCAGTTGGCCTAGAGGTCACAGGTTGTGGCTGATAAATTCTTGGCAGCTGGTGTTTTGTTACATAAATAACACCACCGATAGCAGGAAGGAACAAAATGAAACTTGTAAAGGTCAACTTCCCCATAAACAAAAGGAAAAAACATGATGTAAACATTTAATGTGTAATGTGTGTTGCATTTTTGTGGGTACAGGGGTCAGTTAAAAAACTATATAAGCATGTAAGAATTGAATAAAAATTGACAGAGTCCAGAACTCTACCCAAGAAGTTGACTCCTGTCGTTCTTCTTCGCCGTTCCTGATTCTCCCCATTCAGGCCCTGACTCTCTCCTGGAGCTGGACTCCAGCACTCTAGAGCTGAGATGGTCCTTCAGAGTTTGTACTCCTGCCTAGACCAATCATTGAATGTGAGTGCATTATGGGGGGGCACAGAAAAGTGATCTGGATGGAAGTATCTCCCTTCTGCTGAGGGATCTAAGGGCAACTGCTTCTGGAGAGGGGTCCAACTCTGAGGCATCAGCAGCCAACAACTTGGTGAATTAGTGTGCTGGCCCTGAAGAGGAATCTGGATGGTGTTCCATAGCACCCACTGCAGTAGCCAAGATCATGAAGTTCAGACACCAGTATGGGTGTAATGTAGTATGTAGTATGTATATGGGAGTAATGTAGTAACGTACAGACCTGAGATCCCAGCAGTTATCTTTCTTTTTTATTTATTATTTATTTATTTTTTGATTGGGGTCTCACTCCATCACCCAGTTTGGGTACAGTGGCATGCTCATGGCCACCCCAGCATCAACCTGCTGGGCTCAGGCAATCCTTACATCTCAGCCTTCCAAGTGGCCGGAACTACAGGCACATGCTACCATGCCTGGCTAGTTTTTTGATTTATTGTAGAGATGAGATCTCACCAAGTTGCCCAGGCTGTTCTTGAACCCGGGAGCTCAGGCAATCCCCTCACCTCGGCCTCCCAAAGTGCTGAGATTACAGGCTTGAGCCACCACACCTGGCCTGATCTTTCTAACACAGGCTAGATATATACAAAGGCACTGACAGGGTCCAAGCCCATGTAATCAGGTCTTCAGCTTCAGTGGCTGTCATTCCATCATGATCTGTCACTTCAGTCACTTAAAGTAAAATGACAGGGGAAGTTGTTCTTCCATTGAACTGTGGGAAATCACAATTGATAACAGTCATTCAGGTCAAATTGTGGGACTTCTTTTAACTTTCACAGCCTAAAGCTGATTGGTCCACTTAGAACGAGGAAGTCTAGCAGAAATTATTAAAAAGCATGCATTTAGAAAGCATTCCCAGACTCATCACCATCTGGTCAGATCTGATTATTATACAGTCAAGAAAACCCCTGCTGGAGAGGCTACAGGAAGAATTCTTCTGAGGCTGCCATTTAATACTTCTATGGCAGCAGGGACTAAGTGTGAGGTATGATGGGCTGGACGATATGTACCAGGGACCCTTGCATTGTGATCCACCCCAGCTACTATTTTTTCTTTGAGTCCAGAGAGACAAAGAGATGCATGGTGATATTTTAAAACCCCTCAATCATAGCGAGAGTGGAAGATAGACACTTTTTTAAGAAGAAAGAAAAAATAATGCATGCTGAGTACAGAACAACATATCTGCTTTATTCCACACTGGTCAATAGCCTCCTCTCTCCAGTAAGAAATACCAATGCCATTTTTCAAACATCCCAGATGCTTCCCTGCATGTAAGACTTTCTAACAAATTTTTCAAATTCAGTACACCCCTGAAATTTGGCTGCTCTCTCAATCTGCTTTGAAACAGTGTCAGCAGTTTTGATATCTGTCACATTTTACACATTGTAGGTTTAGAATTTCCACAGAATAAAACTACAAATAAAAGCTAAAGAGAATTAAAAAGGAGAAAGCATGTTTTTCCAGGGTGCTAACTCTACTGAACTCACATGAAGGGAGAGAAGACCTGCTGTGATGAGACTCTTGGTTAAAGAAAAGACATATCAACAAGACTCACCAAAAAAATCCCAACTGCAGCTCAGAAAAGCTTTCAAAAATCAGCATTCCATAACTTGTAAAAGTAAAGACATTAATTACATTTACATTATTGAGACTAAGCAGTAAAAGAGGTGGGTAAATCAAAGAGCCTTCCTTGGCAAATTTTCTAAACTTCAAAGATTTATCCTAGACATTTAGCAGACTACAAACAAGACAATATACAAAATAGGCTAATTAGACTATTTTTAGGCATTTATTTGTAGCCATGGGTGGTACTTAGGTAATCTTCCTATTGAAAGTTTTTCCAGGGGATCCAAGGGCTAGGAATGTGAAAGAATGGGCCAACTGCTCTTGTAGATTTCTTCTAAAATTTGGCTGGTGGTTATTAGACTCTACAAATGTAACTACAGTAACCTGGCTGCAGTTCAGCTGTCATCAGCAAGGCTGGCTATATTCGGAACTTTTGAAAATCCTCTTTTCCCAATGTAAAATTTGTCTAAAACATTGTCTTCATTTTGTTGTCATGCTAAGAACTCTTTCTCTGCAGACCAAGTGCGTCATGCATGTAGCAGCCATGATTTAAATCATTAGTTCTCATACAGGGGTGATTTTGTCTCTGTGGGCCATTTGGCAATTTCTGGAGGCATTGCTGGTTGCCACAACTGGTAAGGAGATTGAGTGCTAATAACTTCTAGTGGATCGAGATCAAGGATATGCTAACTATCCTACAATATATAGGTCCCTCCCCACCCCCCAAAAAATAAATGTCAGTAGTACTGAGATTGAGAAGTTTTAAGTTAGACTGTGCTCTGGTTAAGAATATAGAAACTTTGTGGAAGAAAATTCTATGAAACAGCTCAGTTTTGCACAATATAGGCACATGAAGGGCAACAGAGATTTTCTTCAGTTGAAATCTACTGAGCAAATCTATTTAAAGATATTCTACCATCCATCAGAATCTAGATTAGTTTGTAATGAAGAAGAATGAATTAAAGTGTTTACATTTCTACTTCCTCTCAACCCTGCCCAGGATATTGAGTTTTCAAGGATAAGAATAATTTCACTGCCTTATAGTATATCCCATCCCCAGCTTGGTGTCTAGTTAATGTTGACTGCCTTGTTGCACAAGATGTTTGCAAACAGAAAAGTAAAGAAAACTTTTTACTACTCAAAAATGTGACTATATGTCTAGTAATGAATACACTAACTATTCTCTAATCCAAGATTTAGAAGGTTAATAAGGCATGATATTCCCTTAAACTCCTTTATTTAGGGTGCTCCTTCATTATGACTTGAAAGTCTTTCATCTTAATCCAGGCCTCTACTTATCTGTTCTTAGTTTCCCCTAGATACCTATCTATCTCCACAAATTCATAATGATCAAATTTTAAACAAAAACTGCTGTTTTGTTTTTGTTTGTTTGTTTGTTTTTATTTGAGTTGGAGTCTCACTCTGTCACCCAGACTGGAGTGCAGTGGCCGCTCCCGGGCACCACACCCTCGACCTGCTGGGCTCCGGCAATCCTTCCGCCTCAGCCTTCCAAGTAGCCGGAATTACAGGCATGCACTACCACACCCAGCTGATTTTTTGATTTATTGTAGAGATGAGGTCTTGCTGCCCAGCGGGTCTCGAACCCGCGGACTCAGGCAATCCACTCACCTCAGCCTCCCAAAGGCACGCAATTACAGGCTGAACCACTGAGCTCGGCTTGCTGTTTTTTAAAATATATTTTTCTCTCCTACTATTGTCTGTCAACCAGGTCAAGCATTTACACCTTCTTTCCCTCATCTCTCCCATTTAGGCAACACAGTTCTATAGATTTTTACTTTGAAATATCCCTTCCACTCTCTCTTTTACTCCATTCATAGCACCATATCCTACCTCTAAGTCTCCCAGAGCCTCTTTTCAGATGTTTCTGTTGACTTGAGGCTCTCTTTTTCCTTTCTACACCATCCCAACTGCATCTATTATAGAATGCCCACTTCATCATTTAGACATCTTATCTTCTAAACTGCAAGAGCATAAATTTCAGTTATTTTTAAACCATTCAGTTTGTGGTAATTTGTTATTTTAGTCCTAGAAAACTATTACAGGTGGTCATAACAATATGCCTCACAGCCTTCCAACTACAGGTAACATAATTATCCAAGGACTCCAGCTGTTGCCCTGTTATCCACAGTGGCATCTTTCCCAAGGCCATGTTTCCCACAGGCTTCTCTCTGCCAGTGACCAAATGCAGCAGACTTAGAAAGAAGACCATTTTCTTGGAGGCACAAACTTCTTTGACAGCAAACTCTAACTCGAAAATTTTCACAGCCTTGCTATACTGTCCTTAGACCAAATACTGTCTGGGATGCTGTCATCCAGTCTTTTTTCCTTCTTTCCTTTTTTAAGTCTGTGTCCTAGTCTGATGACCCTCTAACATTACCCAGTTCCCTTTCCAATTTAATTATGTAAGAATAAATTTACCATATTTTATAAATAAATTCTGTTTTGAGGGGCTTCCCTTCATACTCTGGCAGCAAAACTTACAGAAATTGGTGAGTGATTTACATGAGGGTGTGGAAAATATTGTTATCAAGGTTGATTTCTTAATTTATAGCAAGAGCAAATGCAAGGATGTTGGTGACATTCACTGAGAAATAAAAGACCAGAATAAGAATAATTCCAAACAAAAAGATTAAAAGTTTAGATTCAAATATGTTAAGATCTAAATTATTTGGAGATATCTAAACAAAGATATCAGATAAGGAGTTGAATATTAAGTCATGAAGCTGAGAAGAGAGGACCAGACTTCTACATGAATTTAAGAGATATTAGAATATAGTATTAAAAGCTGAGAAAGGAATTCAACTCCGCTAGGAAATATTGTAGAGTAAGCAGCAAAAGGGCCATATAAGGTCTTCTAAAATTTAAAGGTCAAGAACAGAAAGGGAAACTTTATTTATGGAGACTGAGAAGGAATGAAAAAAGAGGTAGAAGGAAAAGTGTCAATATGGTATCCATAATAAGAGGAGATTGGAGGATGAATGGAAGGTCAACTGGTCAAATGGCTGCAAATATAAAGAATATGATGGAAAATTGTCTGTTGGCTTTGGGACTGGGAATCTTTGGCAATCTATCATTTTGGTGAGTGGTGAAGCTGAAAATACGATGGGAGGAGTCTGAGAGAAGAATGGAACTTCAGGACAATTTTGTAATAAAAAGATATAGCCAAAGAGATTTCCATTTAGTTTAGCATTTTTAAATTTATACTTTAAGCACTTTTTCAACCTTGACTTATCAATATTTTTTTTAAATAATTATAAGCATGATTTCCAAAAAATCAGATAACATTTGTGAAGGCCAGATGGCCAACAGAAACACACAACTCCAATAATGTAGGGTAGAAAAATATGTTTATTGCTCAGGAATCAAAAGAGACAAAGAGAGAACAGAGGTATCAACTCCCTGCATTGTGGCAGGTACCATGTTTTGAATTGTTACCACTGAAGGATATTTAATACATAGTGACAGGGCAATTATTTAGATAGCATTCAGTGAAATAACGTATCCACTTCTGAATTATTTAAATACTTCTGTGCTATTTGGTAGATAACCTCTATTCTAAGACTACCTCTCCCCAAAGTATTTTTTAGCATAAAATTAAATAAGATTAAATGTACAAATTCTTAGATTTTCTTCATCATCTCATCTCTCTGAACTTATTTCTAATTTTACTACATTTTTTTAGCCCTTGATCGTTAAAGTCCAACTCCCCCATTTTTCTTTCAATACCACTGTTATAACTCCTAACACTTAATTAAAGACAACATTATATCATCATGGTTGAGTTACTGAAGATACTTGTCTATAATCTCAGTCTCTACTGTCACTTCCTTTGGATCCTTAATTGAGAGAAAAGAGGTCACTAGCAGGTCTGGACATCAGAAGGAAAGACTATCAGTACATTCTAGCCTAAAGGAATACCATTCAAGTTTAAAATCAATGAAAGTCCTAAAAGGTTCATATGGTAGTCAAACTGCAAGTGTTCAATATAACCAACTTACTTACTATTCACAGATTAAAAACTAGAAACAAAATGTAATATAAAGTTTACTTGGGCATTATTTGGCATTTATTACATGGAATAAAAAGTATTTTAAGAAAAATTTTGCATACTTTTTATCTGTGTGAAATCTACAAGCATACGTCTCCAAGTTATAATTAATACTGAAGTCCATGTGATCAGATACTGATACAGAGATCCACTAGTGTCCCTCCATGTTGCCACAATTCCTAGAGAAAGGCATGGTGGGAATTCAAGCACACCTGCACATTCCTGAGTATATTACTAAGAGTACCCTTGTTTTCTATGCACTCCTAATAAGTAACTTCAGGGGATCTTTGACTTCCCTGCAGAATACAGTCAAAAATGTAATTCTTATTTACTTCCCTTCTTTGAACTATATAATATCAGTGTAATGGTAAGTAAGTCTTATGATTTGCATAACTTTTGTAACGCATGATGTCTTATAAACTTCCTTTACTCTAAATGTCACTATCTAAATGTAAAATGCAACTGTAAAGTTCTAAACAATGCTCTGCTGGTCATGTGGCTAATGTATAGGTACTGACAACTCTGAACTATAAAAGTGGACTGCGAGGCCTGAACAGTTAGCAGAACCATTTTAGAAAGACCTTGAGTCTGACTGTGCTCCCTGGAATCTAACTCAGAAATAAATTTCTTTCTACCAATTCCCTGACCCTTTGATTTATTGGTATCAAGGGGAGCAGCCAAGTGTTACTCAAACTGTAACAAGACTAAGACACAAGTACACATAAAATGATTCTGAGGACACTCTTCCAGAAAAAACAAAGAAGCAAAGAAGCCTCGAAATAATGCTATCATGGACATTCCTTCAACTCTTTAATGTAACAACTATCCTTGGGTACTTTGGAGATCCATACAAAGACACTGGTTACTCTAGTCAACAAAAGAGCACTGGATATTTCTGTTTGCAGTTATGAAGTATCTATAGACATGCTACATACTGCAGAAACACTCCAGCTACCTGAAGAAGAGGTATGCATACTAAAAAGGAGAAAAATAAAACAGAACATATTTCTATATAAATAAATATGCATTAATAGCAATCCCAAGGGTCATGCAGTTTTCTGGCCAAGGCTTAAGATGGCACTAGGAGTCATCTATCAACTGATGACTGATAGAAGAATAAATATTTAGGATGCTCAAAATGTATATGTCCTGTTTTCAGTATATGTAATAGAGGAGAAGGTTTTTTCCCCCTTGACCTCCAGGTACAGTTGGGCTGCCAGAAAGTCAGAATAATGAGTCGCCTAACCCCACACACACTCTCTGTACGCTGGGCAGACATTTATAAGGTGTAAATTATTTACGGTGGTCTCCAAAGGCTATGGAAAGTTAGTGCACATCCTTGAAAAGAAAATATAAATCCTGAAACAAATATTACAGAAAATAAGAGTCAAGTAATGTATATTCTAAGTATGAAAGATTGCTCCAATTGGAAACAGACACACAAATGCATTCTTGGCAACTCCAAGTGAAACATTAAATTCTAATTATTCAGTTATCTATTCTTTCTTAGTCACTTAAACTCTAAGGACATGAATAGTAATATTTACACAATGGCAAATTACACAATGGCAGCCGGGCTCGGTGGCTCAGCCTGTAATCCCGTGCCTTTGGAAGGCTGAGGTGAGTGGATTGCCTGAGCCCGTGGGTTCGAGACCCGCCTGGGCAGCGAGACCTCATTTCCACAATTAAAAAAAATCAGCCGGGCGTGGTAGTGCATGCCTGTAATTCCAGCTACTTGGAAGGCTGAGGTGGAAGGATCGCCGGAGCCCAGCAGGTCGAGGCTGCGGTGGCCGGGAGCGGCCACTGCACTCCAGTCTGGGCGACAGAGTGGGAGTCCAACTCAAAAAAAAAAAAAAAGAAAGAAAATACACAATGGTTTAAGGCCTCATCATTTTAACATATCTTCACTGAGAGGAAACAGATACCTAAGAAATGCATAATTAGATAATTACCTTGTATTGACTCTATCCTCTAAAAACACCCAAGAATATTAAAAACTTTAAAAGATCAAGAATGAAGTAACTTTAACTCTTCAATGAAACTCAAGTATAAAATAGCATTTCAATGGCACTGACATTTTGGTTTATGGGAGGAGGGAAGAGCAGGAAGGAAACCAATCATCTGTATTAACCAACAAATCAATGGCCAGAATGTTTTCCACAGAAAGTAGCAAAATGTCTGATCATTTGAATTTTAAGTGATAACATTATTCCATTTACTCATGTAACAAGTTTGGAGCAGGTATTCTATAATTGGTTCAATAGCGCAACTACGCCAAACCACTGGATGGGTGAGATGATTCCCTTAGCATTCTTCCTATATCTCAAGGTGCCTGCTGCTGTCTCTGTGCAGCATATCCTGTTGAGAGCTGAGGTATGAGTATGAAGTTGCTAAAGGAACACTGGGAAGACACATGATGGCATCCCAAGCTGAAAGAAAAAAAATGGAGAAAAACAACTTCCCTTTATATGGCTCTCTCTCATCAAGAAAAATATCTTCCAGAAGTCTTCTCAGCGAATTTCTCATTTCTTCTCATTGATTAAAATGAAATCACATGCACACACTGACCTCAATCAATGACTAAGGGAATGATATTGCCATGCTGGATTAGACAAACCAACTTCACCTGCTTGGACAAATAAGAGTATTGCTAGCAAAGACAAAGGGGAAATGTTTGTAGGCAAAAAGGTGTTTTCCACAACTATCTGTTTTTATACTAGCGATCACAATATTTGACTCTGTTGGATATTTCAAGAAGGAAACTTCTTTTTTTCCAAAGTAATTCAAAATTTCAACTTTACAAATGTAAGCAGCTGCTCCCTAGATGATCTCCATGCTTCCATAATAAAGCATTAGGAGATAAGTGTTTGTATGTGTGTTTTCCAGGGAATTTAGATCCCCAGTCACATGAGACTTCATGGACTGCAATCAGCACTATTAATTTCCCCCAAAGAGAATAAGCAATTACTGTAGTATCTAGAACCCAGAGTTATTGTGAAATAGATAAATTTTTAAAAATACATATTATTGGCTCCCACTTCTGAGCAGTTTTCCAGCTCTAAGCACATCTCATTGCAATAATCTGATCAAAGTTATCAAAGGTGAAGCCAGCTACAGCAACGAACTTTTGTGCTGGTAAGTTAAACTGTGTATTCCCCAAACTGGAATGGCCAGTTTAGATTATATCAAAGAACTAATAAACATCATCTCCTTGAACTCAAAATGGAACCAAAAATAACTCAACTTGAGATTTAAGCAATTTACACTTTGTTACTTTGACTCTTTCTTATTTCAACTTGACTTGGATGCTCACCTAGAATTAGTATTATTAGAGTACAGTGTTATTTCCAGTAGGTCCTATAGCTGTAAATCTAAAAGTCCAAGCACAGTTCTGCTAACTCTTTATTGTGAGCTAATTTGTTCACAGACATTGATAGAGGGTCAACCATTTTATGTGCCTGAGTTAAGGTACAAATGAAAGAATTCTTCACACCCTTACTGGAAACAGAGAGATGAGAACAATTACAACGTAGTGTGCAGGAAGAAAGAATATGGACAAAAAGGAACATGCCACACAGTGATGAGATAAAGTAGTATGTTGTTCTTAAGGTGAGCTTTGGAGGCAAGAAGAAGGTGGTTCAGATCTAGCCTGGGTCACTCACTAGCTGTGTCTTGTTGCATGCATTGCTTTCTCTCTCTCAAACACAAAAAACTACGATATTACCGGGAGATTTTAGGCATTACATGAGAGGAAACTGTTAAGTACCTAGCACAATGTCCAACATAGAAAAGAAGCTAGATAAATGCTCTTTCGTCCCCTTGAGTCATCCTCTCTCTTCCTCAGGGGAGACTAGGTCATGTTGTTCTTTAAGGCAAAAAGCCCCAGGATAGGGCACAGTAGACCGGGAATTGTTTGTACCTGTTAAACCATTTCTTATTTCCCCTACTGCTTTGCCCCTGGCAACCACTATTACACTCTTCAATTCTATGACTGTGACTATTTTAGATACCTCATACAAGTAGAATTGTGCATTATCTGGCCTTCTGTAATTAGTTTATTTTATTTAGCATAACATCCTCCAGGTTCAACCATGTCCCAAATGGCAGAATATTCTTCTTTTTTAAGACTGAATAATATTATATTGTGTACATACACAATACTTACCTTATCTAGATACTTTAAGAGCTGGAATGAGGAATCATAGGTCATCTGTGTTTGCTGATTGGTTTTATCCAAAGGTAAAACCTTTCTCATGCCTGCATGACAAGAGGTAGTTTGACAACTTGGAGCAATCTGTCCCACCAAAGTTAGCCTCCAACCCTCCCACTGAAAATGATAGAGAGGGATGCCATCTTCTTTGATTATCACTTTTCAAAGGGACAGCTCTCAGGTCCTTAACAAAGACTGTCATGAGTTGCAAAACTGGCAAGCAGCTTTTCAAAATATTTACATCCTAAAATATCAGAGTAAGAATTTGCAAGTACAAATTTTCTAAAGTAAGTGCTGTAAGAAATGGGAAGGGAGGGACTTCTGCAGTTAGGCCGTTAGAATTCTGGAAGAGCTATGGTTAGAGGGAGGTTAGGGGTCTAAAGTAAAAAAAAAAAAAGTCTATCTAACACTAATTAAAACTGAGGGAAATGTTACCGTTAAAACCATGTTGGTCTGTAGAAACGGGCCAAAATTTTTGTTTTTGATGTAGTTCAAATTATCAATAATAATCCTTTATTGCTTGTGACTTCTGTGCCACTCCCCACAAAAAAAAAAAATTTATCTTAAGGTCACAAAGATTTTTTTTGTTGTTTTTTCTAGAGATGATATTATTTTAGCTCTGATATTTAAATCTTCAATACTTTTATAATTAATTTTGTTGCATGGTGTATAATAAGGGCCAAATTTTTATCTGTCCATATGGCTTGTCCTAATGTATGTGTACCCTTTATCATTAAAAAAACTATCCTCTCTTCATTGAATTACTTTGGCATTTTTTTTATCATTAATTAACTGAGCAATTGGGAAAATTTCTGGTATCTGTATTCTGTCCCATCGCCAATAGAAATCTACCTTGATTACTGTAGCTTTCTATAGAGTAAATCTTGAATTCAGGTAGTATAGATCTTCCAACATTTTTCTTATTTTTAAAAATTGTTGTTGGGGTTATCTCTCTGGTGCCTCCAAAATATGCTAGGATCACACTCTGAATGTTAGGTCAGGCTCGCTGGGGATGTGGGTGTCTTGGGTGCAATCTGATGCTTCATGAAAGATGTAAAGAATTGCACAGAAGTTAAATTAGAAAATGTAGTTTATTTAAAAGTAAATTACAGAGAGAAAGAGAAAATTCACTTCCCCAAGGTGGGAGAGGGGGCCAAAGCCAGCAAGCATAGCAACAGCCATAGCTCAAAGAGCACATGGCCACACCAGAGTCTAGCAAGGCAATGGCCACTTGTTGCTTATGGTTGAGTCCTTCTAACTATTCCCTTTGATAGAGAAGGTCCTTAATGTGATTGGGTGGTAATCTGCTCCACATCATCACAAATGGGCAAGTAAGCACAGGTACTGATGTCAGGTGATAGACAGCAGGCATATGGGTGGATTAGTCACATGATTGCTCCCATGGTGGGGTCTGTCTGTGTCACTTAGGTCACAAAGGGCTAATTAGATTAACTTGGAGGTTTGGGCCCACAGGGATTTTTCCTGCAAAAGATTTGTTAGATTTTTGCAATCCACAAACTCCTTGATTCTATAGGTACCTCCTTTCAATTGTTTTTACTATATTAGGTCTTTAGCGTGTCAATATAAGTTGAAGAGGTAACTTGGTTTTTTCTGCCAAAAACCCTACTGAAATCTTTATTGAGATTGCACCGAATCTATAAATTGATGTGAAGAGAGTTGATATCCTAACAATATTGAGTCTTTCAATCAAATAATTTGGTATATATCTCCATTTATTTAGGTCTTCTTTGATTTCTCTCAGCAATGTTTGACAGATTTTTGCACAGGGGATTTGCATATCAGTTGAATGTATTCTTACTTGCAACTCCACATTTTTCATTTTCCAAGTATTCACTGTTAGTATGTAGAAATGAAGTTAAGTTTTATATAATGATTGTAGTGAGTTGAATAATGTCCCCACAAAATCTTTGTCTACTGAGAAACTCAGAAAGTGAACTTATTTGGAAATAGGGTCTTTGCCAACACAATTAGCTAAGGATGTCAAGGTGAAATTATTCTGAATTGAGGGTAGGCTCTGACTACAATAATTGGTGTCCTCATAAGAAGAGAGGCAGACACAATCCATCAGAAGATGGGACAAAGACTAGAGTTGTGCTTGGAACCACCAGAAGCCAGAAGACACAAAAACAGATTCTTCCCTAAAGTGGTGAGGGAAGGTTGTTCTATATTTTATCCAGTTTTCTAGTTGTTTATGTGGACAAGCCTCATATGATATCTTGGTGTATATTTTCAGCTAGTTTGTTTTGGCATGTGTGTGATCATAAATGTATTACTACTTAGCTCCAAACCCCCATTTCTTTGTACTACATTTCCGAACAAAGCGAACCTTATAAACATTTATTCTTTGTTAATTGGCACATGTTAGTCTTTGTCGATGGAGAGCACTGGAGAAACTGGAGGATATAGCACAGAAGAGGCTTCTTTTGCCTGTTAGCGTGATTTTCTTTCCCTTCCTTGGGTGTGGATGCTGGTGGCATACAAGAGACCAAGGGGTGTTCACTCTCCAACCAGTTTCTCTGACACAACAGAGAGCAGCTTCCTGCAGAACAGCTACATCCCTTAAAACTGTAGAGAACTTCTCCATAACTTAGCAATCCACAATCATGCCCTATTCTATGGAGTCTAACTCTCAACCTTACAAAGGAGGGCTATCTTCCAAATTCTGTTTCTTCCTTGGCTATGCTCTCTCATCCCTGGAGGTAGTAACTACTCCTATATTCCTTAGAATCAGCTTCTACCCATTTTAGTAGTTAATCAGTTTTACAAGTTAATTATTTTTATATTAAGTATTGACTACTCAATCAAGTGCCATATTTAAAGTACCGAAGAAAAGAAACTGCCAATAGAATTGTGCATGCAATGATATTTACAATATCTCTTACAAAATGAAAGAGAGATGAAGACTTTTCAAATAAGGAAAAACAGACTAGCATATCTGTACTATAAGAAATATTAAAGAAATTTATTCAGGATAAAAGTAATAGTACTAGAAAGTTAAATCTACATGAGAAAATTAAAAACACAAAAAAGTCTATGAAGTTAACATAAAATTCAAGTTTCATATGTCCTTAAAGTCTGTTGATTACCATAAGTAAAAAATGGCATCAATGTCTTTGGGGGATAATAGCATAAATAAAAGTATAACCTGTGAAAAAACTCATATGAAAGATGGGAGGGGAGATTAGAAACACTGTTGGAAGGTCTTCACATTGAACATGAATTGGTAGTCATTGAAGTTAGAATATAATTAATTTTCAAAACTATATAGCAATCCCTATGACAAACTGAATGTCAAGAGAAATGAAACATATTCACACCAAAACCTGTACAAAAATAATTTTGTGGTTTAATTCATAAAAGTCACAAAATAGAAGCAACCAACTGCCCCTCACTTGTGAAATAAATAAACTGGCACACCAGTACCTTGGGATACTAGTCAGCAATAAGGAGGTAATCATATATCACACTGATATATGAAACAAAATGTATGAACCTCAAATTCAGTATCCTAAGCAAAAGCAACCAGTCTTAAAAGATTACATACTGTGTGATACCATTTATATAACATTGAAAAAAGGTGAAATTATAAGGACAGAGAGCATTTCATTGGTGGCCAGGATGGGGATGAGAAGATGGATTGACTACAGAGAGACTTGGAGGAATTTTTTTGACGCGATAGAGCAGTTCTATATATTGATTGTGGTGGTAGTTACATGCCTGAGTGCATTTATCAAATTTTACAAATCTGTCCATTAAAAATAGCAAATTATATTGCATATAAATTGTATCTTAATTTCAAATAAAATGAAAAAATTTTTAATTTTTCTGTTCAAAGTACTAGGGTCATGTCTATCTCATGACTGAATTTTGGCTGTATACCAGAAATTTTATTCTATTGTATTTTATTGAGAATATTTTTTGATAAAATGTGTGTTTAATTATACCTGTTTAAGATAAGTTAAGGTTAAATTCTTTTGGCCGCCATTTATGACATAAAACTTAAGCCTTCTACTGACCAACTGTTGGTTTGTTAGAAGACTTCCCAATTCACTTTCTGGAGAAAAACCTTAGCTGCCATAATTTTATCTCAGTTCAATCACAAAAAGTGTATAGCTATCTCTTCAGAAATGTATCCTTGGTAAGCATCTCACTTTTTACTAAAGAGCTCAATTTGTCCTTATTGTGACTGACTGTTTAAGCGTGTATCCACACACATAATCAGCAATGCCAGAAAACATTACTCAGTACCTGTCAGAAGCATAAGCCCAAATGCACTGTAGCCCAAGATCTATCAAAAGTTTGAATGGCAAACAATATTTATGGAAGATTGCCTAAAATATGTGCCATCTGTCCTGGCCTATCATTTTTTAAAAATTTATCCTCAGGTTAAACTAGACCATCCAAGATAGCAGCCTTACTACACAACATCATTGTGATCTCTACAAATTGATGTGGCTGAATTGCTACTGAAGACCTGTATTAAGGAATGTTATAAGAAAGACCTCAGTGAAGCTCATTGTTTTGGTCAAGGACATTGTTCATTCTGGTACGCAGTATCTCTTTTCTCAAAATAATATACAATCGTGTCCTCTTGGTCAACGCTGATGACACAGAAGACCAGTTCTATTGTCATTTTTTTCACTGATAGAAATCTTAAAGAGAATCTGACTCAGTATGGGTAAGATTCCATGTAGGATTTAAGAGCATGCATTTTTACCTTGAAGAGCATGCATGACCTAATCTTCTTGCAATCACTTTGCCTTCCTTCCTTTTTTTAAAATATGTATCATTTTTCCTACTCTTGTTAGTTCAATTTATTATGCTATTTTACATTGTTTTGCTTCAGAAGAGACAAGATATAAATGAATTGAAAATTAACACATGACCAAACACAGTGGCTCACACCTATAATCCTAGCACTTTGGGAGGTTGAGGCAAGAAAATAGCTTGAGGCCAGTATTTTGAGACCAGCCTAGGCAACCTATAAAGACCTCATCTTTATAAACAATTTAATTTTTTAAAAATAGCTGGCATGTACCTGTAGTCCCAGCTAGTTGGGAGATTGAGACAGGAGTATTGCTTGAGCCCAGGAGGTCAAGGCTGCAGTGAGCTGTTAGTATACCCCTGCTCTCCAGCCTGGGAACCAGAATGAGAACCTGATTCAATCAATCAATTAATCAACAAAATTCACACATATCTGTGCACTAGTGATGGGTTTCCTGATGAGCTAAATAAAGCTTCCTGTGCGCTGATGAAGCAGACAGCTACTTTAGGCTGCACTTTTACCATCACAGTATAGGATGTTTTGCCAAAATCACAGGTCTCAAAAAATAAAAACAGAAATTTCCTTTAAAACACTTTGTTTTTAATGATAACTCAGATTATTGGTACTTATTTTGCAGTGAAAGCTTCACCACAATTTTTTTCTGTCACAAAATTCTGCTATTATCTAATATTTTGATACAAGAAATATTAAAACAGATTAAGTAGTAGAATGGATGTTGCACAGGCTGGAAGTTTTCAGAGCAACCATCTTCAGCCTAGAGATAATTAAAGACTCCAGCCCACAAGTGGGATACAATACACTGATCGAACCATTTTGATTTGCATCATATCATATTTAATACTGAGCCCTTCATTTAAGTATTTTGGGGTTAGAAAGATGAACAAAATAAGGTCCTTCTTTTAATGATTTTACATTCCAGTAAAGATGGTCAGGTCAAATAAAAAAAAGATCATGCCACTTAGAAAAAGATGAACAGCCACTGTCCTAACCTACTTGGAGATTGAGCCTGCAGCTAAAAGAAGTGAAGGATATCAGACCTCTTAGAAATTTGTTTTTTCTTAATTTTCTTGTCTTACTATAACATTCTTCTTCTACTCATCTGAACCTGGCTTCACCATAATTTTTAATTCAAGAAAAATAACTGATGATACCATCACTATAATAAAATCCAAGGGAGCTAACAGACTAAAAAATAAAACTTGAAAAATAGATCACAGCATTTATTTGACATGATTGCTATACAAGAATATACAAAACATGAACTAATATTAATATCATTATAATCTTCTTTCTCCTTATGTCAAAACAAGTAGCATAGTATCTACTTCTTGAGTGTGTTGTTAATTACAGATATACACATGTCATTTTGCAGCATGAGTTTTGCTTTTGCAAGATAGAGATGACAGTAGAAAGAAGACTTACATGAGTGTTTAGCAGTATATTTTAAGAGACCTAGATTCTAATTCTGACTCTTCTGTGTCACACTGAGTAGGCCATAACTAGCCTCAGGACTCTCTGTGGCAGTAGATGACAGTGACCCTGAGCATAAATAAAAGCCCTTGAACTAGTAACATCTATACATTCAAATAATTATTGAGCACCTGCCATGCTTCTGTTTGCCACTGAAACTATAATAAATACATGTTCTATCTTCATATATATAATGTGGTATCATCTACTTGGTCATTCATATGTCTGTTTATAGGGTTATCTACAGTTCTGATAACATTGCATTAGATATCAAATTTTAAGAGGCATTTATAAGCATGTAAATTAATCTCAAAATACCAACTATAGTGTTATTGAAACATAATATCCAACATAGACTATTACTGCAATAAATACCAAAAATTGTGCACAAGCACCTTGTATTAATACCTACTTAAAGGACTCTTATTCCCGTAAGGTACTTTGCAACTCTAAGACTACCCTTCCTCCCCCAACACACTTCCTGTCAATTTTCTCCTGTTTTCTTTTCCCTTTTTCAAGAAATAAGAATAGATTCTTATGCTTGGGTTAACTCTTCTTTCTGCTTATGAAGTGATCCAAATCTTGAAGAAGTTGCAATAAAACCTATTACTGTACTAGCTCTCAGTCCATGTATTTTGGTTCTGTAGTCATGAAGATAACACACATGAAAATTTCCCAGTGTTTGCTATTGAAGGTAAAAGTGTGTGTGTGTGTGTGTGTGTGTGTGTGTGTGTGTGTGTGTGTGTGTGTGTGTTGAGATTGAAATGGAAAGAAAAATGGAACAAGATTTTCATTTTTCTCTCTCATCATTTTTGGACTTGAAAAGATGAAAAGGAAGGCAAGAATCTGTCCAGAAACTCAATTGTGTTTTCACAATCTTAGTGAGCTCAGATAGAATAAAGCCCAGAATCTCCAATTTGAGAAATGATTTTTACCACGTTAGTGAAATATATTTTAGCACATGAGAAGATACCTTTTTTATACTTCCTGCAATGCATAGCCTACTCATTCTGCCCTGTAAGCCTTCATTTTCCCCAGAATGACCCTGACAGCCAGTTGAAAAGACAGGGACTCCCTGACCAATTATACCCTGGGAATATTTATGTAACACCTTGATGGCAGCAAAATACTGAAAAAAAGGATACAGGAGATAAAGTAATGGAAGCTGGCCTGATTTAAGCCTCATGTAATCCCTGGTATCTCCTAAATCACAAGGTAAGATTAGTCAGTGATAAAAATTCTTTAACAGTTGGCAGCTATCTGAAAGTCTGTGTTTTCCTTTGGAGTGGACTGTCAAATTTAGAGAATTTATTACCTGACCTACCAAAGATATTACTTTTAAGTCCTTAACCAATTTAATAAACAGAACAGACAACTATTATCATGGTTTTTATTTTACTTTTGTTGTTTTTAGCTGAGTTACATCCCAGTCAGGGAATGGTGAACAGTGAGTTGGCTGCTACGTCAAATGATAGTTGCACCTGATCAGGCCAAAGCTCAAGAAATGTTTTTCCTGTTTACTACTGTCTTTTGAATGACTTCTATTTCAAATGTAAAATGGACAAATTTTCTTTTCCTACATGTATGACCAAAATAAGGCATTCTCAAATTTCTTAAAATTGCCTCAATTTTTACCTTTTAAGAAGAAATAAGTAGTTGCCCATCTTTTTTCTGTAGACAGAGAATGGTACATGAAATTCCATGCAATATAATGTAACACTATTTTACAATTTCCAATTGAACAGGAAAGATTCAGTGATATTCAGAAAACAAAGCATTGGGTAGTATGCATATGTATTATACAAGAAGGATTCCAAAAAATGGAATTATTTTTTGAAGGGTGGACTCCTTCTAGTACAGGTTTCTCCTACTAGGTGAGTATTCTAGTAACTCGTTGGCATCAATGTACCAGCTAGCATTATTGCCAGAGACTGAGTTTGATTATTGTCAGAGGCTGAGTTTAGCTTCAGTGAATTTGGGGGGTGGGGAGAAGATTCTTTCAACACATTTGTCCATTTCATCATGGGTAATTCACCAGCACACCAGCCCACACCACGAGGAATACTCAGCAGTTTTTGACCAAAAAAAGCATGACCCTGGTGCCCCACCCTCCCTATTCACCTGATCTCTCCCCAAGCGACTTTTTTTTTGTTTCTCCAAATGACAAAAGTCCTCAAAGGGAAACGTTTAGCTGATCAAAGAGATGAAACAAAAAGTGGCAGAAGGCTTAATAGGCATAAAATTGTTGAGTTCAAAAAACATCTTGAACAATGGAAAAAGCATCTCAATAGGTGTATTGCATCAAACGGAGAGTATGTTGAAGGTGACTGAAGTTTAAAATGTAAGAGTAAATGCACATTTTTCTTAAATAAATTTCGGGGGTTTTGGGTCCCCTCTTATACCTCTTTGATATAACTTTGATCACCATTAGGATTTCTGCATTATAACATTTACTTAACAGTTTATATATAACCCAGTTATTTTATTGCAAAGTAATGTAGATATACTAGCCTCAATTCAAAAGTGGGTTCTGCTGTTATGAATCTACCTGGGATTCTCTTTCCAGAACCCAAATGGTTTTATTTATCAGATTTCTTCCTAGATGTAAGATACAGTGAAAGGAACATTATTGTCTGTTAAATTTAAGAAGCCTGTAATGTGACGAATCAAATTTATAGTAGATAAAAGCATAGAGAATTTATCTCTCTTCAGTTCATTTTCTACTGTGGTTCATGCTTACCAACAATACTAAGCTCCAGGAATAATGAGAATGTACATGCTTAAGATCAATATTAACATTTAATATGTTATAACAATTCAGGCACAAAAATCTACCACAGCAAAGCTGACACTTTCTCCCCATAATCCTGAAATATTGGACTCTTAATGTCAACTCTCAAAAAAAATATGTGCAGGAATTATAGGTTCACCCAAAAGTCAGCAATATAGTGAAAACATAAAATCACAACCCGCAGTTGGCTCCTGGAGTAAGAATTAAAGAGAAAAAGCCTGTTTCTATTTTGAATTTTGTGCAGAATAGTCTGTTTTTGCTCAGCAGGTGAAGGATGAAAGAACATTAAAAATCTAATTTAAGTTCACAGTTATAAATGTTGAACATTTTCTTAAATATAACAATATTTTATTCAATAAAGCCAAATTTCTAACATAGTGCTAAAACATCCATTTTATAGTTTAGATTTCAGATCTGAAAAAATTAAACAGTAAACAATGTTGCCAATATAGTAAATATTAATATTAATGTAAATATTAAGGATTAGGATGCTTACTGTATTAGAGTTCTGGAAGTCTTAGTGCTGTGTATTAAGGGATTTATTATAGAGATTAAGCCTTACCCAACTGTGGGGAAAGATAGGAAAATAAAAGTCCAGAAAACAAGGGTGGAAGATCAGCTCCACTGAACAGGAAGGGAGCCTGATGAAGAAGTCTGTTGATGGCTGTTCATTCTGCATTTGTTGGTGAGTCCTACATCACTGTAAGTCAGTCAGCCAGACCCACAGTGAAGAAGAGTTGAATGTAAAAGGAGGTAGAGCAAGAAAAACAGAGACCTGAAAAGACAAATATAAATCAATGAAACCACTGAAATGTGTGTCTGTCTCTTAACGCTCCTAAGCTCAATCCCACCGATGATCTACAGATAAAGCTAGTAACTTTCATCATGAGCGACACGTGTGTCTGACCATGGACTCAAAAAAGCTGAAAGAAGAAATCTAGATGAGCCAGCAGATCAACACCATACTCCCCTTTGATACTCTTTTGTAAAAATTAACCACTTATTAATACATCTTGTGTTAGATGGTAAATAAAGAAATGAAAGAGGAAGGAATAAAAAATAATTGATTTTTATGTATATACATATGTATAAAAATTAATTCATATCAAAATAAATAAGTCATTATAAAAATTACAGATCACACTTCCATTTACTCAGGTGATATTTAGAACTTCCATCTTCCACTATCCACTACACATTCCCTTTACCCTCTGAAGAAATATAGTGCTCAAGTTTTCTTGTCTGGTTGGGTGACCCAAACCTTTATAATCCTAAAGTATGTGGACTATTTGCATTATAATATTGCAGGGGTTTTTTTTCTGTTTTTAATTTTTTATTTTAAGGATGTGGGGTACAATTCAGGGTTAGGTATTCAAATGTTCGCTATGCAGGTACCCTTGATGAGGTGTGCCCCACCCTACCTTGCAGTTTCCCACTACTGCCAATTCCACCCCCAGCCCCCGGCAGTTTCCCACTAACTTTTATTACTGGCGATAAGTATATTAACAAGCTCTCCAGGGATGTTTACATTCCAAACATATTCCTCCCAACCTCCCACAGCATAGTAGCAACACAAGTGTCCTCTAGATAATCAAGAGAAACAACCTGAGCCAGCATAGTGCTCTCTTCTTTGCCTGTTGATTCACCAGCAAGAAAAGCCTAGAGTGGTCAGTCTCAACTCTCAAATTAAGGAAGCCAGTCCAGCATCACCTGGTGGAAGCATATCTTTCTGGATGGCTTAGACTTCTAAACCAGCAAGACCTAAAGTCACTAGAACATGAATTCAATATTTTGCTAGTGGATCATGAAGAGAATTGTGAGAGGATCCATTCTCATTTTTATTTCTTGATTCCAAGAGTCATGAATCCTGATTATGAAAGAAACAGGGCAATGTACTGAACACTGATTTAGAGCATACACTACATTTTCAATGACATTGTCCTAACCCCAATTCATGTTATCGAGATGAGGTGATGTTTTAATAAAGCTTTCAAAATATCATTTTACCATTCTATCTGGTCTACTAGCTATTATATATAGCAAAAATAATTAAAAGGCATTTTCCAGGTAAACAGCTACATACCAAGTTATAAAGGTTTCTCAATTTGCTTCAAAAACAAAACCATATCTGCAAGAGCAGCTAGAATTGGAGTTTATACATGATTAGGTATAGGATATTCACTGACATTCTCCAAGATTCATTTTTCTCCTGAACAAACCAAAGGTTGAATGAGAAGTAACTATTTTTCTAATCCACGATGGTGATCATAATCCCTACAATCATTTCAAGTTTGTGGTTTTACCTTCAACTTATTATTTTGGTGGACAGAAATTCTAGAGCATATAAGTTGACATTTCTTACAAAAATAACCACTGTTCCATAGGTCAGAGAAGGAATATTGGTACTGTGCCAGTTGCTGAGTACACCTGCTCCAGCTATGCATTTCCCAAACTGAGGAAATAATCGCAGAATGAATTCAGGGGCTCATTGATCCACTCAGATCCAAGTCAAAACTCCATTGCTTACTTTCTATCTATAGCTCTTACTCTGGCTAGTGGACCACAACTCATTCTGGGTTTCTAAGAATAGGTGTCAGTTATGAGAGCATTGTCCAGTCATTCTCAGAAACACTGACTATTTTCCCTTCTTTAATTGATCACCCTTATAAATAGCAATAGGTCCCTTAGAGAAATGTCAAGAAGATTTCCAGTATAAAATGGTAATTGTGTTAAAGGGCCCTTTCTCAAGAGGACCTAGTCTCCCCTTCATTCAGGGGACTCAGTCTGGAAACTGATTCATGTTTGGAAATTGATTGAGAGCACATGACTCTATTGTTAAATTCAAATCAGACTTTTGTCCAAGTCCTAGAATTTGTCACTTAAACAGTTCAAATAAGACTATAAGAGACTGCATCATAGAGAGGCTGTTTTATAGATACGGTGATTATTAAAGATCTCCCTCTGCAGGTCAAATTCTGATAGCTGCTTTGCTCCGCTCTTCAGTATGGTAACTAACTCATCTTACTTCTGGCACTTAAGTGCTACATTTTGGTCTCTGTCACCCAGGGACCTCATCTTCTCCTTTGGATTCACAGATTCCAATTTGATGACAGCTTTTCCACTATCAATCTTGACTTATAAAGAATAGCCACCACAGAACTCTCCAAGGTCACTGAGCTCCTTTACAAGTATTTATTGCAGCTTTGTTGAAGAGAATGTTTTTCCTTCAAACAGCTTTGATGAAGGACTGTTCTCTGGTCCCTTCTGAGAGATAGAGTTCAGGGTTGGGTTCACAAGTCTTGCGTAACAAATCCACTTTTGTATTCTGATCTTCCTAAGCCTTTGGACATCTTCATTACAGTACATCAAGGAATTCCTGAAATTTCAACTTCAGTTACTGTAGTCCCATGTTTCGGTAAACTAACCAAGCAAACTCAGAGCCATACTGACTACCTAAGCTAAACATTAAATCAATAATCTCTGCTTAGTCTATCTGTATAAACAAAGTCAGCCCATTTCAAGGTTATATTTCTCCCACTGTTTCATTTACCTAAAGATTCATTTCTAACATGTGCGCCAGGATTCTGTCAATATAAATTGTAAAATCTTGCAGTTATTTTGGAGTGTGTGGCACCATTTCATGTGTCACATTTCGTATCTGACCTGCAAAGCTAGCCCCAGGATTTTAGTCTGACTATAGATCTAGAAGACATGAGGTGGGGTAGGTTCTGAGAAGTATCAGCAGTGCTTTGTAAGACTTTTACCTCAGAGGCAGCTCCACATTCTTCAGACAAGTGGAGACTAACCTCCACAGACAAGAGGTGAAGAGCTGCTGTTTCTGGCAAATAAGCCTCAGCAGAATTTAGAAGTCCCATGTTCTCAGATTTATCGGTATCAATTCACACATCCCCATCTCAATTACTTTGGTTTTTACTTCTTTCAAATCAAAGTACTAATTTTAACATATGAAACTCTGCAAGATGTGAATTCCATTTGCATTGAAATTTGGACAACTTTAGGACTTGACTTTGGGTTTGATTTTTAGAAATCCCAGCTCTGTGTTGACAGTAGATAAAAGTTTATTTTAGGGAAGTCATAAAAACATTTTAGTTCATTCCTTGACTCTTGAGACTTGCGGTCACAATTTCTTTCTTTGTACTCTCCTGTACAGTTGGAAATAGCTGAGCAACAGCATTATACCCTGTGTTTTCACTAAGACTTCAATTGCAGCAAGTATCTAGCCATCCAAAGTCTTGCCTTCTTTAGAACCTTGATTTCAGCTGTCAACAAGAAATTTAAATTCCTATTTTTCCATGGAATGGTTTGTCATGCTACCAGAGTCCCCTTTATCATTGGAAACTAGGTCATTATTGCTCTAAATTTCATCAGATCAGAAAAATAGATATTCTAAGCCAATACAAAATACCATCCTCAAGGTTGTGCTCCTATAGAAGCTCAAAAAACAAACTACATTTGGTCTCACTGAATGAAAATTCAATTGAAAAAGCCTACTTCTATTTGGAGTTTTGTTCAGAATGATCTATTTGACTAGAAGTAGGTGAAGGATTAATAAAAACAAACAAAAAACAACTAATTTAAACCACATAATTAAAGATGTTGCCCACAAAATTCTATTCAATTAAACAGAAATATAAACAATGTTCAAAACCTTCAATGTTTTCTATATTATATGTTTCAAATCCAGAAAAATCTAGAAAATGACAATTTTTTCAATATATTAAATGTTAGTATTGTTGATTAGCTTGAATACCCAGACTAAATTCTAGAAAGAAAATAAATGAAAGATGACTACACTAGGTTTATTAGGGAAAGCAATTTTCACAAGAGTGATGCATTTGATTAAGCAGAGCATATGGTCTAGATGGCAATTAATACAAGCCCTGTGGTGTGATATTTGCCTGTGTGTATATGGCAAAATATCTTTTCTCCCATCACTCTTTTACAATCAAATGCATTTGCAGCAGAAGTAAGTGCACTGTCAGCCTGGAAAAAGCCAATGATTGGTATCTTTGCATCCCTTTTAGAAAAAATTTTTCTCCTTCCTCTTGAGAGGATTTCAAAGAGAAATCCTCTTTGAAATTGCTTTTAAGCTGATTGGCTGACATTTAAAAATTATCAGATATTTTATTGGAAGTCAAGTAGGATATACAGACAACAAGTTCAGGTCCTGAAAAATTTAACCTTCAAAACCAGCTACTAAAATATTTAAATAGAGAACAGAATTGAGCTCTGAACAAATGATGCTCTCTTTAATATCACACAAGTTACTGGCATCCTTCGTGCCCCTTCAAATGCCCTACTCACAGTGCCAAGCAAATGCTGGCAGGTCCTTCAAAGCTTACTCTCTCTAGGCATATGAGGGAGGACAAAAAAAAAACCAGAATTTATTTATGAAAAAGTGTGTATTTATTCTTGCATGTTTAAACTTCGGGTACCTTCAAAGTATTCTCCGTTTGATGCACTACACCTATCAAGACATTTTTTCCACCCCTCAAAACAGTTTTCTTTTTTAACTTTATTTTGTTATAAAGATGTGGGGTACAAGTCAAGATTAGGTACATAAATAAAATATGTGCAGATGATGTGCCCAAAATAGTTTTTGAACTCATCCATTTTGATGCCTTTTAGTGCTTCTATCATGTTTTTGTATCACCTCTACCTCATCTGCAAAATGTTTCCCTTTAAAAACTTTTCTCATCTGGGGAAACAACAACAACAAAAAATGTTGCTCAGGGCAAATTTAGGATGAATAAGGAGGGTGAGATATGGAGGCAATGTTTGGTCAAAAACTGCTGAACACTCAACTCAATGTGGGCAGGTTGTTCATGTAATCAACCATCATGAAATGGACAAACAAGCTGAAAGAATCTACCCAAAAAAATTCACTGAAGCTGAACATAACCTATCACAACAATGTTAACTGGCACACTGATTCTGGTGGGTTCCTAGAACACTTACCTAGTTGGGGAAGCCTGTACTACAAGAAGCCTGCTCTCCAAAAATTAAATCCAGGTTTTTGGGTGTGCTTCCTCTAATCCATAAAATAGTGCCAATGTATCATTCATTGTGACTTGACTTCTTGTAAATACTCTTAAAGCATTCTATTCCCCAACAAATGAATGTCCCAAGAAATTATGTCTGGTATGTCAATTCCTTTCTGTAAGATAGGAATCTTTCACTCATCATTTTTGTTTATACATGCAAACTTTACTTTAGTCTACTTATTAAACACACACACACACACTCATTAATGCATTGCAAAATGTGTTCCAACTAGTATAGTTTAGTCTTTTGGGTCCATTCAATCTTTTTTGATATTAGTTTTTGCTGAGCTCCCTCAAAGTACAGTCACATTTTAAGACTGCAGTATGAATGAAGTGCAAGGTCACATTGCAAGTCAGTAGTACAAAGAGCAAAGATTCTCAAAATCACTGAGTTCTCTCCTGTCTTGGTGACCTTATACTTATTCCTTCTTTCCTCTCACCAAGTGAAAGATGCATCTCACTTCCACAAGAGTATCAATCCTACCATGTTCAATACTAACAAGGAAGGAGAGAACGTTATCTTAGTAACTTCATCACAAAAGAGCAGACATCTTACAAGTTTGTTATTATGGCAGAGGTCAACAAAGGTCTTTGCAAAAAAACTAACATATAGAAAGATGTAGTTCATCAGGGGTTAGAAAGTAAGGATGCCCAAATGTTCACAATAATCTGTATTATCCTGAAGCTATTGAACAAGAGAGAGATATTATCCTAATGCGTCTACATTTTTAAATTTCTTCTGTCTCTTTTATTCTCGAATAGGGCTCTAATTTGTCTTATGTAGAGGTATAAAACAACAAAAAGTACTTATATTATGAATGTATGACTTAATCATTATACTGTCATCATTATCCATATCAAGAAACAGAACATCACCAGTACCTCTGATGCCTGTTTCTCCCCATTTTGAACAATCATAGCTACGCTGACTACCAAGGAGTTACTACCAGGACATTTCACATACTTGAGTTTTATAAGATGCTTATTGCAGAGCAGCATACAGAATTTTTAGAGATTATAACATAAACATCATTGAGTTCAAAATATGTCCAAATTTCAACACTACCCACCACCTGACACGTCAAACATTTCTTGCCTAGAATTTTGCAAAACCTCCTAACTGACAATCCCTGCTTTTGTCTTTCCCCTTTAGAAAATCCTCAAGCCAGCAGCTAGAGGAAGGGTTTTTTAATGGGCACTCCATCATGTAATAAAGATCATATTATTCTACTACTTATAGTAATACTTCTTGATCTTGACTGCACACTGAATAGCTCCAAAACTGAGACCATCCACCGGATACTCTGGTTTAATTGTCCAGGACTATACTGGGTTCTACAAGTGATTCTAATATACAGACCTCACTATGATCTCAAGACCTAACTCAAAGGCTATTTACCTTCCTGATTTCATCTCTCACTGTGCTTCTTCACATCTTCCATCTCAGACACACTGGCCTTCTCTCTTTACCTTGAAAACAACAGGTCCACCCCTGAGCCATTACATTTGCTGCTCCATCTTCCTTCATTGTTCTTCCTAGGGTGGCTAGCTCCTTTACTTTCTTTTGGTCTATAACAGTCTAGATTTCAATGATATCTTCACTGGTCACTACTGACATTTTATTCCTCCCTTACCTAATTTATACCCTCAGCAATAATCACTAGCCAACGTATAATACATCTTCTTTATTTATTTTGCTCCACAAGGACAGAGATTTCTGCCTGTTGATTTAGCAAAGTTCCCCCAACTAATAGAATTGTGCCTATCACATAGCTAGAGTTCAAGAAATGTTCATGAAATAAGCAAAAAGATGTTTTCAAGTAATGACAACTCCACTAAAGAACTTTAAGTCTGCTTCTAAGAGCCAACAATTGGACAACAGCTGTGATCATAAGCATTGAGCGCCTTCTAAACCAAAATTGGTTAAATGAAAACAACCCAGATACATTGCTATTTATAGCAATATAGTTATATATTGCCTGTACTTCATGTTTCACACAAAAGAAGTACCTGTTGAAAAGGTCATATCTTCTCTCATGGAAAATTTGAGAGCTTTTAGGACTACCAGACATCTAAATGCTTCGAGAATTTTTTTTAAACAGAAAGGATTAATAGATTGTCATTATTCTTGCTTTGCATATATATTTTGTCATATTCCTGTGTAATTCACTTATCTTGGGTTCTAGAAATTGCTTTACATTTCATTAGCGAGGTGAGCTTATTTGCAATATTGCTTTCAGACATGTGAAATGTCATCCACTTCATTCCCAACTCTCTCAGCTGCCTCAAGAAGACTCTCCTAGAGAAAGTTAACACCCTGATTCTTTTTATTTTTTCTAAGAAATAAATCTTGAAGTAAAAGCTCCTGAATTTACTACCCTGCCTAAAATTTTAGGCTAAAATAATATCTGAAGTACCAAGCTGATAAGAGAGAGGGAGAAAAAAAGAGAGAAATTCATCAGTACAGCAGAAAAAGCACAAATCAGCACATACAGGGCTATTTCCAGTTGTAGCCATAAGCACTGCTGATAAGAACTGTCACAATTCCACTAGGCCCACGCCTTCCTCTTGCTCAAAGGGGCTAACCCATTCATTCATTCCCCACTTACCTTAGAGACAGTGAGTTTCCTAAGGCTTATATTTGGAAAAATTGTTATAGTCTCTCAATGCTTCTGTGTTTTTATCATCACTGTTAATAATGAAAAACAAACAGTGGTCCTTTGTAAGCTCTGATACCCATGCTGATATACAATCCACCTGAACACTCTATAAAATTCCTGGTAGACTCAATAAATATTTGATACAATAATAAGACTTTCACAGTTCTGAATTCTTTTCCATTTTCTGCACATTCAACTTCATATAGTGATTTCTGGTTATAGAAATAACATAAAAAGAGGCTTCTAAAATTTGGAGTTCTATTTACATTCTGATCTAGTGACAAAATTTTATTTTACTAAACTATAAACTAGCAAGATAAACCAAAAAATTCATCTTGCTTCATTTTTTCTCATGTTCTCTGGGAGGAAACGATAAACCCTATGTTATAGCATTCTATCAGTTAGACCTACTGTTCAAGTAAACAGTATTTAAGTAATGAAAAATAACCAAGAGTTCATTAATTAACCAAATAGCTAGTTTGCTCAACAAGTAGTTATTGAATACTGCTTACTGTACACATTTTTAGCAATACAACAATAAGCAAATATACACAAGCCTTAACCTCATGAGCATTATCATCTGAAGTGGGAGAAAAGCATTTATTACATAAACATAGATATACCTATCTGTATTCAAAAAGTGCTTATTGAGCTCCTTCATGGCATAGGAACTCGGCCAAAATAATGAGCAAAATGTGTATGACCGGTGTTATTGTGGAGTCTAATGAGGGAGACAAACATTAAACAAAGCCACCTACAGTGATAAGTTCTATAAAGGAAATCAACAAGATTCTACAAGAGACAATAACATTTTTATTAGGAAGTGACATATCAGGGTAGAAATGAAAAATGAGTGGGTGTTAGACATGTGTTTATCAAAGAACAGTCTGAGAAGATAGAGAAGATTATGCAAAGGCCCTGAGCAAAAAAAAAAAAAAAATACTTGACAGTTTGAGGAGATCTGTGAAATTTGAGTAATAATGTCTGGAGAGAACATTTTAAGATAAGGTAGGCAGAGAGATCATATCATAACATATAACAAATTTCTTAAGATTATATAATTTCTTTAGAATTACCAAAGAGCATATGTAGCAGAATTTTATGCTTAATTCGCTAATGTGCTGCTTCACAAAGTATTCTTCATGAACCATCATTTTCATTTTAAGCAGTTTCATAGCCCAATGAATGTAGCATTTCAGATGAGACAGAATTAAATTACTTCCTTTTCTGAAGAACTTCTCAAATATTTAGAACAGTAAAAATAAATTGTAAAGCCGGGCTCAGTGGCTCAGCCTGTAATCCCGCGCTTTTGGGAGGCTGAGGTGAGTGGATTGACTGAGCCCGCGGGTTTGAGACCCGCCTGGGCAGCGAGACCTCATCTCTACAATAAATCAAAAAATCAGCCGGGCGTGGTAGCACATGCCTGTAATTCCGGCTACTCGGAAGGCTGAGGCAGAAGGATCGCCGGAGCCCAGCAGGTCGAGGCTGCGGTGGCCGGGAGCGGCCACTGCACTCCAGTCTGGGCGACAGAGTGAGACTCCAACTCAAAAAAAATAAATAAATAAATAAATAGTAAATATTTATACAAAAAATAAAAATAGCACTCAATTAACATTATATTATAAAACTCTTCTGCAGAGTATCTCTATTGCATACACAGAACACACTCAAAAATAGTGTATTAATGCATTTGTTCAAAAAATATTGATTGAGGACCTACCACAGCATTACATTTCCTATTCTAAATTCCAGAGACATGATAAGATAGAGTACCTGTCCTGGAGAAATAGAGTACCAAGTTGATGAGGGTGATTCCCATAATTCACTTTACAATGCCACATGTGTGCTATTAAAGAATGTGCAATTAGATATGATAACACACAAGTGGGAGTATTTATCACGTATCTGCAAGGTCTGAAGGAGGATAACTTTTAAGTTGACTAACTCTTTGAAAATAGTAATCAAGATAAAGTATCTTTAAAAACTTTCTATTTTTATAATATTTAAAAGCTGAATGGGAACTTGGAACAGTCTATCTCAAGTTTCTGATTTATCCACAGATAGAAACTGAGGTCCAGACAAAACAACCCTACTTACATAAGTTAGTGATAGAATCAAGGCAAAAATTTCTTGTTTTCTAGTCCAGTGCTAAGTGTGTTTTATTAATTGTATTGTGTCATAGCAACAACATTAATGATTTAGAGCATTTTCTCTGCATGGTTTCAAGATTCTAAAAGATATTTTCAGTTCTTACCTAAAGACTCCCACACATTTTGGGCTACATTTCCAATCAACCAGCCTCAAGAATCCTTCTTTTAACAAACTTGAGGCCATCATCACTCTCTCTTTCCTGTGATCCCCAATTCAAATTAACAAGATGTCTATATTAGTCATGGTTCTCCAGACAAACATAACTAATCGTGCATGTGTAAATACATATACATATGTAGATGGGATATTTCCTATTCAATCCAAAGGCCTGAGAACAAAGAGAGCCAATGGTATAGTTTCACTCCAAGAACCAGCAGACTTGAGACCAAAGAAGGGCCAATTTTTCAGTTCATACCTGAAGGCTGGAAAAGATCCATGTCCAACTAAATCAATCAGACGAAGGGAATTCCCACTCAAGGGAGAGTTAGCCTATTTGTTCCATAGAGGGCTTCAAATTATTAGATGAAGGTCACCCACTTTAAAAAGGAAAATCTACTTTACTCAGTCTACCAATTTGAATTCTAATCTCATCCAGAAACATGCTCACAGGCACACTCAGAATCTTAGTCAAATGTCTGTTCACTCTGACCCAGTCAAGTTGACACAATATTAATTAATCATCACAAATTTACCCCTTGTCAACTTTGCGCTCATACACATTTCCTTAAACTATATTTAATCTCCAAGTCAACATAATAACAAAGGCATAACTCCACCTAACATAATGCAAATCTCCTGTGTACAACCAAAAGCACATTAACCTCTTCCTCAGAAGATGAGAAAAGGTCTTTGAGAGATGTTCACTCTTCTCGCATAACTTAAATATAGTCACGTGATATATAACAACAGTTTGGTCAGCGGCAGACTAAATATGTGACAATGGTCCCATAAGATTATATCATATTTTATTGTACCCTTTCTATGCTTAGATATATTTAGATATGCAAATACTTAACATGTGTTATAATTGCCAACAGTATTCAGTACAGCAACATGCTGTACAAGTTTGCAGCCTATGACCAATAGGTCATATCATATAGCCTAGGTGTGTAGTAGGCTATACCATCAAGGTTTTTATAAATACACTCTGATGTTTGCACAAAAGCAAAATTGCCTAAAAATGCATTTCTTAGAATGTACTTCCCTCATTAAACAATATATGACTGTATTGCGATGTAAAATTAACAACAATTAAGAAGTGTGATGCAAAATCAATTAATCTTGTGTTAAATATAAGGGAATAAAAGAGGAAAGAAAACAAAATATTTGCATACAAACATATTCAAAACAAAACAAGGAGAAAATACTCATGCCAATTAGAGTTTTTTAAAAACAAGTCACATGGTCATTGCTGATATTTCTAACTACTTTCTTCCACTATTTATTCTGTATTCCTTTTGTCTTCAGCAAGTAACCCCTGGTCATGATTCTTTACTTGGGGAAGTGACCCAATCCTTTATTTCTGAAGGATCTCTGCTATTAGTAGCTATGCATGGATTAGGTTGTTGCAGTTTTCCATTTACCTTAATCACAGGGTATGGTGATATTAAGATATGCCTCAAGAGATTCCTGTATTCCAGACACATTTTTCCTTATCTCCATTGTGAAGTAGCCAATTTCCCCTTGGTAGTCAGGATTAATCACCCCAGCCAGCAGAGTAACTCCCTTCTTTGATGATTGATTTAGAGGCATGAAGAATTGAAAGTGCCCTGTCATAGTCTTAGCTTCCATTTCAATGGAATCATTGATATGTCTCCTCATAGAAGAATTCCTCTGTTTTGAACTAAGACTTCTAGGCCATAAATTCATAAGGTCATGGGAACAGGAAGCAAAACTTTTGCTATTGAATCACTAGGAGTAATAGTGAGTGTACCACTCATTTCTATTCATTGATTCCTGGACCCATGAATCCTGACTATGGGAGAAATGGCACTGTATATTGTATGCTGATTCAGAGAATGTACAGTTGGTTCTTTGTATCCATGGGGCCATGTTCATGGGTTCGACCAACTATAGATCAAAAATATTTGAAAAATAAATTTGTCTGTACTAAACATGCACAGATTTAGTTTTCTTGTTATTATTCCCTAAACAATGCAATATATCAACTACTTACATAGCACTTACACTGTATTGAGTATTATAAATAATCTAGAGATGGTTCAAAGTATACAGGATGATATGCACATATTAAATGCAAATAATAACACCATTTTATAGAGGGTACTTGACCATCCATGGTTTTTGGTATCTGCAGGAGATCCTGGAACTAATTCCCCACAGGTACTGAGTTACTACTATACAGGCTTCTGGAGATTCTTGCCCTAATTCTGCAAGGTATTGCCATTTAGAACCTTCAAAAAGCCATTCTACCAGTCTATCCAATCAGTTGTTTCAGGATGGTGAAGGACATGGTAAGGTTATTGAATTCCATGGCAATGGTTCCATTTCTTTTTCTGTAAATTGAGTTCCATGACCAGAAGCAATGCTGGGATAATATGATGATTAATAAGGCACTCTTTAAGCCCATAGTTGATAGTTTTGGTGGAAATATGATATACAGGAATGGCAACCCTATATCTCAAGTAAATTATCTATTCCAGTAAGAACAAAATGTCTCCCCTTCCATGATGGGTGGTGGTCCATTGTAACCAAACTGCCACCAGGTACCTGGATGTTCACCCTGGGGAATGGTACTACACTGGGGGCTCAATGTTGAGCTCTGCTGCTGGCAGATTGGACACTCTGTATTGGTCATAGCTAGGTTGGCCTTGGAGAGTGAAAGTTCATCTTGCTGATCCTATGAATTACCTGCATCCCTGCTACCATAGCCACTTTGCTCATTGAGCTCACTGGGTGATAACAGGGTAGTTGGAAACACAGGCTGACTGGTATCCAGAGAACTGGTCAACCTATCTAGTTGATTATTAAACTCACCTCTGTTGAGTATATAATTTGGTGAGCCTTCACATGGGACACAAATATATTCGTGCTTTTTTCCATTCAGAGAGCTCCATTCATATACCTCTAGCCCAACTTTCCTTGTCACAATTTCCCATGTATGCTACTTCCGCATCCCTGACCATCCAGTCAAACCACTGGCCACAGCCCATGAATCAACAACCAGACACACTGCTTGAAGTTCTGCCCACTAGGAGGATTTTTCCTTCAGATTGTCCTTCAGGGATGTCTCAGATAGGGTTTTAGCTGTCCACTTTTGGGTCATGCCCCCACCCATATAATGCAGAACTTTCTGTAAACCAGGGACAAGTCTTCTCTTCTGCCAACTGATCATTGGAAACTCCCCCTGAAGCCATAGGTACAGGCTGGAAGAGAGAAGACATATTAGCAACAGTGAGGACCATAAGCATGAGTTACTTTTTCATGTAATTTTATTTTCAGGGCCTTCTCTGTACTGACTATGAGCCTACCACTTCCATCTGATGATATAATACTGCTAAGCACTATTAAAGAATTAGAATTACAGAATTAATTATTACAGAATTAGAGCAAGAGTGTACAGAAGGTTATACAGTAGTAACTCGGTATCTGCAGGGGATTAGTTCCAGGACCTCCTGCAGATACCAAAATCCATGAATACTCAAGTGCCCTCTATAAAATGGCATATTATTTGCATATAATATATGCACATCCTCCTGTATACTCTGAATCATCTCTAGATTACTTATAATAGTACAGTGTAAATGCTATGTAAGTAGTTGTTATATTGCATTGTTTAGGGAATATTAACAAGAAAACTAAGTCTGAACATGTTTACTACAGATGAATTTCTTTTTCAAATATTTTTGATCTACAGTTGGTTAAATCCGTGAATGTTACCCCATGGATACAAAGGACCAACTTTATGACTTCATGGGTTTCTTCACTACTATAATAATTGTCATTAGCATATTTAAATCTAATTATACTAGAGATCAAATTTCAGAACCCAGAACCAAGTCAGAAACTCATCCTTAAAATTGTTTCTCTAGAACCATTCTCAGTGTCAAAATCTACAGATTAGTCAGTGTTCTCCAGAGAAACAGAACCAATAGGATATATAAATGATTTATTATAAAGAATTGGCCCAGGAGAACCAATGGTGTAATTCAGTCTGTGTTGGAAGGCCTGAGAACCAGGAAAAGTGATGTTATAAGTTCTGGTCTGAAATCTGGCAGGTTCAAGACCTAAGAAGAGTCATTTTTCAGCTTGAGTCCAAAAGCAAGAAAATAATAATGTCCCAACTCAAACAGTCAGGCAAGAGAAGCTTCTCTCTACTTAAGGAAAAGTCAGTATTTTTTTTTCTATTCTTGCCTTTAACTGAGTGGATGAGACCCACCCGCAATAGGGAGGGCAATGTGCTTTACATAGTCAACTCATTCAAATGTTAATCTCATCCAGAGACACTCTCACAGATACATCCAGAATAATGTTTGACTAAATATTTGGGAACTCCCATACCTGACACATAGAATTAGCCATCACAACACCTCAGGTGATAGATTTAAATAGTTTCTTGTCAAAGTCTACAGTTTTTAGTTTGGTGTGCAGGTAGTGATAAATTTAGGACCCTCATTCTTTTTGTACACACTACTAAATATAAAATAAATGTTAATACTAATATTTACTAGTTCATAGAATAAAAGAACACATAGAAATATGACATATTTGTAAGAGTAGAAAATACTATTGTAAGTCAAACATTACTTACTTGATTTGGGGCTGTTAGAGGATAGTTTTAATGTTGTATAAACCCTAGTTCAAAACTTCCCTAATTTGGAAAGGAGTTGGTAGTGTGGAAAAAATATCCATAGAGTAAAATTAACAGAGTAGAAGGAAATAAAAGAAGAAAAGATACTGTTGGTTTATTGCCAAAAATAGACTATTATTTGCATGGTATTAAATGCCAGTGTCCTGCTTAGATGCAGGCAAAACACTAACTCAGGAATCCCACAGCCTTGTAGTACCTTCCTCAGAGTTTTCTGAGTTCTCTTTCACTATCATGGACTGGCTGGGGCTGGTTGTAATATCAAGACATGGTGCCCTGCTCAGATGGGTCAAAGATCTATGGAGACACCAGCCCTTGTTATTCTTCTTTAAGACTCTGACTTCCTCTACAGCATGAAGTCTACCAAAGGCACAGAGGACCTCTGGGACTGACACAGTTGGCATCATCCCACATTCCAATGAGGGCCTTAGTTGCAGAGTTGCTCCCACTAACTGCCATGGTACACAATTTGAAGTGTTTCACTCAAGTCTCACAATGAACAAATTCAGGGATGTGGGATACCCACAATCCACACCAAGCCTTGGGTTTGAGCCATAGGTGCCTCCTGTGTATCTCTTCTTGCCAGGGAGTTCCAATGGTGGTGCCACCTTGATCAATAGGACCTGAAAATTATAGGAGTGGTGGCAGGCATTATTTATCCTATGATTGACACACATCTGCATGACAGCAGAGTGGACACTTCACCCCCTTCTTCAGCCTGCACCACAAGGCAGACATGCCTATCTCCAGCGAAGGCTTTTGAGTCTGGTCTCCCCATCACTAATAGACCCTTCTATTAATGTCTTCTTTTGCCACCAATCATGGTGATCTCATGCTGTCTCCTGCAGATCTTATGTCATGACAGATGAAGGACAAACATTCCTTACATCTGGGACCACTCTTTTCAGCACCTCAGCTACTTCTTTGCTTATGAAAGTATAAGGAAAACCAGAGTGCATAGAATACAGAAGTAAAGTCACCACCGAAAGAAATTGTATTCTAAGAACACAGTGATTGCTGCCTAAAGAGTTCAAAAGACATGACTGGAAGATGTGTTGTTCTATTTTGACCATACAAACATTTGAAAAATAAATTTAGCATGTCCAGAAAATGAATTATGTATACTTAATGTTTTCTTGCACAAACTGGGTGAGTCTTGCATTTGTGGTTATTATCAAGGAAATGCAGCAACATTTTATGGGTCTTGGGAAGTCAATATTTACAGATGGTGTAATAGATGGTGAAGTATCATGAGTGATAATGCAACCAGGATTAAATAGATGGCATCAGGAAACTGCATAGAAAAGACCTTCATGATTTCCAAGAAAAGAGCCATGACATTATGAGTAAACTTTTTCTCCTATGGTATATAAAATTAAACAGAAATACTGCATTTCACCTAAAGAAATGGTTCATAAAAGAAGAAAAGATACTGTTGGTTTATTGCCAAAAATTGCAAAAAATGGTTCATAAAAGAAGAAAAGATACTGTTGGTTTATTGCCAAAAATAGACTATTATTTGCATGGTATTAAATGCCAGTGTCCTGCTTAGATGCAGGCAAAACACTAACTCAGGAATCCCACAGCCTTGTAGTACCTTCCTCAGAGTTTTCTGAGTTCTCTTTCACTATCATGGACTGGCTGGGGCTGGCTGTAATATCAAGACATGGTGCCCTGCTCAGATGGGTCAAAGATCTATGGAGACACCAGCCCTTGTTATTCTTCTTTAAGACTCTGACTTCCTCAGGAAGGTATATTATATTAGTATACCTAATATAAATGTTATATATATAAATATTTATATATATATAAATATTATATTAGGTATACTAATATTATATTAGTATAATATAAATGTTAACACTAATATTTACTAGTTCATAGAATAAAAGAACACATAGAAATATGACATATTTGTAAGAGTAGAAAATACTATTGTAAGTCAAACATTACTTACTTGATTTTGGGCTGTTAGAGGATAGTTTTAATGTTGTATAAACCCTAGTTCAAAACTTCCCTAATTTGGAAAGGAGTTCCTATTAATTTATCTGAAGCAGTCATTTATAATGAGGCACCCTGAATACATCAGTAGGATAGTAAATGTTTAGAATATAACAGATCTATCGCCATGTTATCAATGTATAAATCAAATTATATTAGTATACCTAATATAAATGTTATCAATGTATAATAAATTATATTAGTATACCTAATATAAATGTTATATGTTATCAATGTATAATAAATTATATTAGTATACCTAATATAAATGTTATATATATAAATATTTATATATATAAATATTATATTAGGTATACTAATATTATATTAGTATAATATAAATGTTAATACTAATATTTACTAGTTCATAGAGTAAAAGAACACATAGAAATATGACATATTTGTAAGAGTAGAAGATACTATTGTAAGTCAAACATTACTTACTTGATTTTGGGCTGTTAGAGGATAGTTTTAATGTTGTATAAACCCTAGTTCAAAACTTCCCTAATTTGGAAAGGAGTTGGCAGTGTTGAAAAAATATCCATAGAGTAAAATTAGTATATTAGTATATTAGTTTGCACAAGCAGCCAAAACAAAATATCACAAACTGAGTGTCTTAAATGATAGTCATGTATTTTCTCAAGGTTTTGGAGACTGGATGTCCAAGTTATAAATGATATCAGGGTTTTGGGGTTGTTGTTTTTTTTTTTTTTGGTGAAGTCTCCCTTTTTGACTTGCAGAGTGTCACCTTCTTCTGTGTTCTCACACAGCCTTTTCTCTGAGAGTGTAGGCCTCTGGTGTCTCTTTCTCTTCTTATAAGGACATCAGTACTATTGGCTCAGGATCCCACCTTCATGGCATTTACCTTAATAATCTCTTTAGAAGCCCTGTCTCTAAAGACAGCCACACTGGAGATAGGTCTTCAACATGAAATTTGGAGAACAAAATTCAGTCCATAACATCTAGAACCCTACGTACCCTACGGATAATTCTGATTAAAACAAAAACCTCTTTACCACTTCAAATTACCTAACTACTACCAATTTATTGTATAAATTGGAAGCCATAGATATATTTTTATGGTGTGTCAAGGGGGGAAACAGCTTTTCCAAGTTGGAAGGGCATCTGTGTAACAAGTCATAATACCAAGACATACATAATGTTTTTCAAAGCTAAAGATGGTCTCCACCAGTGGTTCAGTAACTAGTATCACAAAGTATGAGCAAACTCACACACACATACACACGCACACGTGCACACACACACACACACATGTGCACACACACACACATACACACACACACAAGCAAGTGCTAACGTAAAACTTCAGGGTCAAAGTCACACCTCAAAATTTATGACTGGGGTTGAAAGTTTTTTTAAGTTATAGAAAAAAAGTCAGCAAAACTAAAGAGAAATCTTCATTTGGCATTTTGTTTAAAATTTTGTAAACATATTTTCTATATTCATGCACCATTTTTTTAACCAAGTAACAAATAGATGTGTCTTTCTGAGGGATCAAAAGCAAGGAAATAAGCAAACTATAGCATTCTCAAAAATATCTTTTAAATTGGTTTTTGAGATATAATTAACTAACTTACCCCTTCATTGTATTAATACATCATCTAGGCCTGAAAGTATCCATAAAACTTGAAATTTACAGACTAGTTCAAGAAAAATAATATATGAATGATTAAAGGCATTATTAGTAAAATAAAGGTTTATATTACAATTGAACCTTGGATCTCTTACATGTCAGACTACCCACTCACTAAATAAATAATTTTTATTTCCCAATAAATAAGTTATATTGCAAGACTTTTACTAAAAGTATTGAAATTAATAACATATCAAAAAAGTAAGATATTATAACCTCATGGACATCTGATCCAAAAAGAAATAAAGGACTTTAACCTGAATATTTAATTTTATGTTTCTCATGATTCTTAGAAGAAGCATGAACATTTGATTGATTGGGAAAGAGAAAATAGGGCTTTTATAAAAATAATTTCCTATTAATTTATCTGAAGCAGTCATTTATAATGAGGCACCCTGAATACATCAGTAGGATAGTAAATGTTTAGAATATAACAGATCTATCGCCATGTTATCAATGTATAAATCAAAGCTCAAATTTAAAGCTCTACCATCTACTATATAGTGCCATTTAATGTGGAGCACTAAAGACATATGCTAAGAATGGACTCTGTGAAATGTAAAATAGCTTCTATGTTTAGATTCTCCAGAGATACCTGCTTTCCCCTGCCCTCTATTCCACAAAAAAAAAAGGCCAATTTTAAAAGACTACTTTATAGACTTCCGGCTAGATGGCAACGGGGAAACCTGGTTTATGAAACCCTCTGCAAAGGAGAATGCAGAGGGTCTCTGGTTCTCTCCCCAGGGGCTGCGGACCCCAATGCTGGCAGCCTGCTCTTCACACAGAGCTCGGCGATCACCACTGCTGGGGTATCACAGCGGTCTGGACAGCCACTGCAGCCACAGACACAGCAGCCGCCGGTGCCACCACAGCCTCCGTGGCGACCATAGCACATCGCACCACCCATGCCTGAGGCGATCCACGACTTCAGTCCTTGAAGCCCCTGCAGGCAAGATCTGCTGCCACCATGACATCCTGCCGGCTGTGGATCTCCTCCCATGTGCCCTGAGACATGCTTCCATCTCTTGCCTCCACCCAACCCCTGTCCGGCTCTACCCCCTCTGGGGTGAGCAGCCGAGAAAGCACCACCTGCTGGTGATTCAAGGTAAGAACACGGAAACGGGAGAAACAAGCTTGAAAAACAGACACAGACCAGATTTGAGTGGTGAACGGAGGGTGATCTGAACTGTCCTTCACAACAGGCCAGGGGCAACTGACCCTAACTGTGAACTAATTTACCAGCTTGAAAAGACAGCTAGAAATCAGAGCTGAAAGGACATTGGACTTAAACAAAAAGTCTCAGAGTGTGCTCAATTTGTTGTTAGTTTAATGACTTAATTCTCTTCCTACTGTTTTGTTCCTTTTTTTCTCTTTTCTTTCCCTCTTCCTTTTCTTCTCTTTTCTCCTCTCTGTAAACCATATCTGTGTATAGAGGAACAGCACACCAATAAGGTGGTTGGTTAGCTTGTATGTTCGCATCATTGTATGTTTTATTATTTTTGTATGGGAGTTGGTTAGTCTGTAGCCGTGGTCTATTGTTTTTATCTGTTTCAGTTTAGGTCTCTTTCTCCATTTGTTGGTACACTCATCTGTTTCCCCCTTTATGCCTCTCTTTCCCCATAGACCCTTCCCTTCACTGTCTGTTGCATTCTCTTCCCTCTGCTAACCACATTTTATTTCAGGGAGTAAACCTACAGCCCCACTGCATGGACAGATTCCAAGGCAGTGGGAAGTGGGTTTCAGACTATCAATACACCTCTCAGCAAATACCAGGACATCCAGATATTTTGAATCACAGCTCCCCCCTTAAGTAAACCTCAAAACTGCAAAAAGGACCACCCCCAACCTACAGTGCAACCCCAGAATTGAACAAAGTAAGAGGGCATACATAAAGAATAGGAGATTGAACAAACAGAAGTAAAAGCAATCCCTCTTCCCCTGAATAACAGAATAAAAGAAGACAGCGATGTGGAGGGAAGGAAAAAGTAGGGAGTGGAAAAAACCACACAAATGAAGAAAAACCAAAAGAAGAATATTGGTCTCACACAGATCCCTGGGAGATCAGACACTGAGAAAACAGATTCTGAAAAACAAACAATGAAGAGCCCCCAGAATGACTGTTCACATGCAACAAACCCAGACATCAAGAAATTAATAGAGAGAATTTAAAAATTTGAAGAGAGACAAGAGGAAAATAGGAAGGAGCTGACGTCAGAAATAACAGCAGTAAAGAATACTGTAATGGAAATAAATAACAAACTAATAAGCATGGAAAGCAGAATTAGGCAAGCAGAAAAAAGAATCTCAGAGCTCGAAGACCAAAACATAGAACTAACCCAAACTGTCAAAAGCATAGAAAAGATGCTCAAAAAGAAAGAACAAAGCCTTCAAGAGATGAATGATCACTTCAAGAGACCGAATCTAAGAGTAATTGATTGGCCTTCCTGAGGCAGAGAGAGAAACAGAAGTCACACTGTAATAAACATTTCATGAAATCATTCAAGAAAACGTCCCTCATCTCATCAAGAATGAAAAAGTTCAAACACAAGAGATTCAGAGAACCCCTGCAAGACAATAAATGAGAAGACCAACTCCCAGACATATAATAATTCACCTAAACAAAGTAGGTATAAAAAAAAAATCCTAAAGGCTGCAAGATAAAAAGGTCAGACTACACACCAGGGAAGACCAATTAGAATAGCAGCAGATTCTAGGAGAGCAGCAGATTCTTGGAAGCAGCTCTAGGAGAGCTTGGAGCCCTATCTTCAAAGCTCTAAAAGATAAATAATTTCAACTGAGAATAACCTACCCAGCCAGGCTAAGCTTCATCAATGAGGGAGGATTGAAATCTTTCCCAGATATCCAATCCCTAAGAACCTATGCTGCCACAAGACCACCTCTACGGGAAACACTTAAGAAAAAATTGAACACAGAAGAAAAGGAAAAGAGAACAGCAATGTTCTTCACAAGAGTACAGGTAAAAGATTAAAAACACACATGATCCAACTCTAAAACCAAAAGAAAGACAACACACAAACAGGAAGAACAACAATACTGTAAGAACATTATGATAGGGATCAACTCTCACATTTCAATAATTAGCTTGAATGTGAATGGACTAAATGCACCACTGAAAAGACATAGAATGGCAAAATGGATAAAATATCATCAGGCAACAATTAGTTGCTTTCAAGAGACTCACCTCACTAGAAGGACACTCACAGACTCAAAGTAAGAGGATGGAAAACAAATTTTCAGGTGAATGGAACACAAAAGAAAGGAGAAGCTGTGATATTAATCTCAGAGAAAATGCTCTTTAAGCTATCAAAAATTTAAAAAGATACAGAAGGCCACAACATAATGATAAAAGGTTCAAACCATCAACAAGAAATATCCATCCTAAACATATATGCACTGAACATAGGAGCACCAACTTTCATAAAGCAGCTCCTAGGTAAACTAAAAAAAGATATTGACTCCAATACCATCATAGTTAGGGAATTTAATACCCCACTCACAACCATAGACAGATCATCGGGACAAAAAATTAGCAATGAGATCTGAAACCTCAATGTGACTCTTAATCTAATGGACTTAACTGATACCTACAGAGCCCTCCATCCAAAGACCACAGAATACACATTCTACTCAACACCGCATGGAACGTACTCTAAGATTGACCACATATCTGGCCATAAATCAAGGACAAGCAAATTAAAAAGGACTGAAATTTTACCATGCACCTTCTTGGACCACAGTGGAATAAAAATAATCATTAACACCAACAAGGTCCCCCCCAAACCCACAAAGACATGGACACTAAACAGCATGATGCTAAACAACTCCTGGGTCAATGATGAAATCAAAACAGAGATCAAAAGATACCTGGAAACAAATGAAAATGAAGAGACATCTTACCAAAATCTCTGGGACACCATGAAAGCTGTAGTAAGAGGGGAATTTATATCCCTACAAACACACATGAAGAAACT
>NW_007245835.1:23274-25128 GCF_000164805.1 Carlito syrichta | reverse complement strand
CATCAGAACACAAAAGATGAAGTCACATCTGATCCTGAAGAAATACAAAAGATCATCAGAGACTACTATATACACTTGTATGGAAACAAACTTGAAACCCTCAAGGAAATGGAGGACTTTCTGTCATCACACAACCTGCCTAGGTTGAAACAAGAAGAAATTGAGACCCTAAATAGACCAATAACAATCAAGGAAATTGACTATGTAATAAGGAAACTACCTACAAAAAAAAGCCCCAGATGGCTTTCCAGCAGAATTCTACAAGACATTTAAGGAGGGGCTTATACCAATCTTAGTGAAGGTATTCCAGGTGATTGAGAAAGATGGAACTCTCCCCAAATCATTTTACAAAGCTAACATCACATTGATACTCAAGCTAGGTAAAGACCCAACAAAGAAGGAGAACTACAGGTCAATATCTTTGATGAACATAGATGCTAAAATTCTCAACAAGATCCTAGTGAAACGGATTCAACAACACATCCCAAAAATCATCCATCATGACCAAGTAGTCTTCATCCCTGGGACGCAAGCCTGGTTCAACATTTGTAAAACCATAAATGTAAGTAAATACATCAACAGATATCAAAACAAAAACCACATGATTATATCATTAGATGCAGAAAAAGCTTTTGATAAAATCCAACACCCCTTCTTGATAAAATCCTCAAACAGCTAGGCATACAGGGAACATACATCAAAATAGTAAAAACCATCTATGAGAAACCCACAGCCAGCATACTCCTAAATAAACAAAAACTGGAACCATTTCCCCTGAAAACTGGAACAAGACAAGGATGCCCACTCTCACCCCTCCTGTTCAATATAGTATTGGAAGTCCTGGCTCAAGCATTCAGAGAAGAGAAAGCAATCAGGGGTATCCAAATAGGAAAAGAGGAAGTCAAGTTATCTCTCTCTGCAGATGACGTGATCGTGTACCTTGAAACCCAAGAGAATCTGTCAAAAACCTCCTTACACTGGTAAAGAACTTTGGCAAAGTCTCAGGATATAAAATAAATGTGCAAAAGACAATCGCATTTCTTTTTTTTTTTTTTCTTTTTTTTTTTTGAGTTGGAGTCTCTCTCACTCTGTCACCCAGACTGGAGTGCAGTGGCCGCTCCTGGCCACCGCAACCTCGACATGCTGGGCTCCGGCGATCCTTCTGCCTCAGCCAGAGTTACAGGCATGCGCTACCACACCCGGCTGATTTTTTGATTTATTGTAGACATGAGGTCTCATTGCCCAGGCGGGTCTTGAACCCGTGGGCTCAGGCAATCCACTCACCTCAGCCTCCCAAAGGTACGGGATTACAGGCTGAGCCACCGAGCCCAGCTGACAATCACATTTCTTTACACCAATAATAAACCAACAGAAACCCAAATAAAAAGCACAATTCCATTCACAATAGCCACCAAAAAAAAAAAAAGAAATATCTTGGCATCTTCCTAACTAGGAACATGAAAGACCTTTACAATGAAAACTACAAAACACTGCTCAAAAAAATCAAAGATGACAAAACAAGTGGAAAAATATCCCATGCTCATGGATTGGAAGAATCAACATTGTGAAGATGCCCATCTTACCTAAGGCTATCTACAGATTTAATGCAATACCCATCAAATTACCAGCAACATTCTTCTCAGACCTAGAAAAAGCAACACAGGAATTTATATGGAAACACAAACGACCAAGAATAGCCAGAACAATCCTCAGCAAAAAAAAAAAAAAAACAAAGCAGGTGGTATCACATTACCAGACTTCAAACTTTACTATAAAGCTACAATCATCAAAACAGCTTGGTATTGGTACAGGAACAGGCATATAGATCAATGGAATAGAATTGAGATCCAGAAG
>NW_007245835.1:0-23018 GCF_000164805.1 Carlito syrichta | reverse complement strand
CAGACTGGGAAAAAGTATTTGCCAACTCCAGGTCTGACAAAGGCTTAACATCTCGGATCTACAAGGAACTCAAACATGTTGGAAAGAAAAAAACAAACAACCCCATTAAAAAAGGGGCAAAATATATGAACAGACACTTCTCAAAGGAAGACATCCGAGCAGCCAACAGACACATGAAAAAATGTTCAACCTCAGTAATCATCAGGGAGATGCAAATCAAAACCACACTGAGATACCACCTAACTCCAGTCAGAATGGCAATTATCAATAACTCAAAAAATAACAGTTGCTGGAGAGGGTGTGGTGAAAAGGGAACACTTCTACTCTGTTGGTGGGAGTGCAAACTAGTACAACCTCTGTGGAAAACAGTATGGTGATTTCTAAAAGCTCTAAATATTGACCTCTCATATGACCCTGCAATCCCTCTACTGGGAATATACTATGAAGAACTCAGATCACTCTATAAAAAAGATCCCTTTGCACATATGTTTATCGCAGCATTGTTCACAATAACAAGAACCTGGAAGCAGCCATGCTGTCCATCAAAAGAGGACTGGATTAAAAAAATATGGTATATATGCACAATGGAATACTATGCAGCCATAAAAAAGAACAAAATCATGAATTTCACAGCAACCTGAATGGAACTACAGTCTGTAATACTGAGTGACCTCTCACAGAAATAAAGATCTAGTATCACATGTTTTCACTCATATAGTGGACCTTGAACATCCAATGTAATACTGTAAGAAAATGACTGATAGTGGTGAGAAACTATGGGGAGGAGGGAAGGGAGATGGGATTAATAGTAGTAAATATCTGTCTGGGGATGGGGAGACACCTCTTATCAATAAGGGTGCCTGAACAAAGCATATTTGTATACCTAACCCTTAACTCTACCCCACAATATCATAATAAAAAAATATTGATTAAAAAAAAAGACTACTTTATAGTCATTTGGCATCTGTATCAAGGTTCTTCAGAGAAATGGAACAAAAGGACGCCATATATATAATGTATATGGAATATAACTTGGCAGCCATAGATATATTTTTGGGCTATATCTAGGGGGGAGCAGAACTTTTTCAAGTTAAGAGGGCATACTGTTTTCAAAAGCTAACGATGGTCTCCACCAGCAGTTCAGTAACTAGTATTATGAAGTATGAGGTAACATGCAAACACAACCACATGCTAAAATAATATTTTAAGTTCAAATATATAGCTCAATGCCTACTATTAGAGTTGAAATTTTTTTAAATAATAGAAGAAAAGCAGAAAAACTGAAGAGAAATCTTTATTTGGTATTTTGCTTTTCTTCCATCAGTTTTTTCCTAACTGAATGTCAACACATGGTCCATCCAACCTTCCATCTTTTCTGTGCCTGTTCACAGACTATGATACACTTCAGGTATAAAATTACACATTGGCACATTGATATCACAACACATTTTAGACCTCTAATGTTGACAAAGTTCCATTTGCTGAGTGACAATCATTTTTTTCCATATTTGCTGACCTATAGTTAATAATTAAAAATGTATATACTAAGGTGTTCAACCACAATAAAGCTAATTAACATATATAACCTCACATAATTGCAATTTTTTGTGTGTAATGGGAACACTTAAGATCTACTCTTTTTGCAAATTTCAAGTATACATTAAAGAATTGTTAGCTATAGTCATATTGTTGAACATTAGGTCTTTAGAACTTATTTATTTTGAGTAACTGAAACTTTGTATGTCTTGACCAACATTTCCCAATATCCTCTTGATCCTGGGCTCTGGTACTCATATTTTACTCTCTGTTTCTAACTTTTTTTTCAATTTCAAAGATGTGAAGAACAATTCAGGATTAGGTGCATAAGTGGTCATCATGCAAGTAAAGTTTGGACTTTCCTTTGGTCCCCATTTTTCCTGGTTTGAGATCAGGTACTCCTACTGATGTTATCTCCCCCTATCCAGCAAACCCTTTTTAATGCTATTATGATAAATAATCAGGGTCGCTTATGAGTGAGAACATGAGGTACTAAGTTCTTTGTTTCTGTGATAGATCACTGAGTATGATAGACTCTAAATCCATCGAAGTTGCTGTGAATTCTGTAATGTTGTCCTTCTTTATGGCTGGATAATATTCCATTGTGTATACATACTACATTTTTTTGTCCAGCCCTCTTTATATGGGCAGCACGGTTGGTTCCATGTTTTTGCTATTGTGAATAATGCTGCAATAAACATGCATGTGCATGTCTTTTATAGAATGATTTGAGTTCCTCCAGGTGTATTCCCAGGAGGGGGATTGTTGGGTAGCACAGAAGGTCGACTTTTAGATCTTTTAAGAATTGCCACACTGTTTTGCACAGAGGTTGTACTAGTTTACACTCCTGCCAACAGTGAGGAAAAATTCCCTTTTTCCTACATTCTCGCCAGCATCTGTTGTGTTTTGAGTTATTGATGATGGCCATTCTAACTGGAGTTAGGTGATATTCATTGGGTTTTAGTTTGTATTTCTTTGATGATTCATGAGGCTGAACATTTTTTCATGTATCTGTTGGCTACTCACATGTCTTCTTTTGAGAAGTGTCTACTCATATCTTTTGCCCACTTTTTAATAGAGTAGTTTGTCTTTCTCTTTTTGACACATTTGAATTCCCCATAGACCCTGGATGATAGACCTTTGTCAGATACACAGTTGGCAAATATATCTTGCCATTTTGTGGGTTTTCTCCCAACTCTCTTGACAGTTTATTTTGTATTGCAGAAGACTTTCAGTTTGATTAAGTCCCACTTGTCCAACTTATCTCTTATGACATGGACATTTTGGGTTTTGATCAGTATTTGTTTGCCTATTCCAATTTCCATAAGGGTATCTTCTGCATTTTCTAAGATTCTTATAGTTTTAGGTTTTATGTTTAGGTCTTTGATTCATTTAAAGTCAATTTTTATGTACAGTGATAGGTAGAAGTCCTGTTTCAATCTTCTGTGTGTGGTCAATCAATTTTCCCAGTACCATTTACTGAATAGGTTCACCTCTCTCCAGTGGTTGGTAATGGAGGCTTTGTCAAAGATTAGTTTGTTGAGAAATTGAGGTTTTAAATCCAGAATCTCTATCCTATTCTATTGGTCTTATGCCTATTCTTTTACCAATACCAGCCTGTTTTGATTATTGTGGCCTTATAACAAAGTTTAAAGTCAGAAAGTGTGATATCTCCTACTTTGTTTCTTTAGCTAAGGATTGCTTTGGCTATTTGTGGTCATTCTGTTTCCATGTGAAATTCTGTATTGTCATTTCCAGGTCTGAGAAGAATGATGTTGGTAATTTAATGGGTATTGTGTTGAATTTGTAGTTTGCCTTTGGTAGGATGGACACCTTATCAATGCTGATTCTTCCTATCCATGAGCATGGAATATTTTTTCCATTTGTTTGTGACTTTGATTTCTTTGAGCAATGTTTGTAGGTTTCATTATAAAGATCTTTAATATCTCTGGTTAAGAAGATGCCAAGGTATTTCATTTTTTTGTGGCTATTGTGAATGGGATTTTGCTTTTTATTTGGTTCTCTATTTGTTTGTTGGTGGTGTATAAGAATACTACTATCTTTTGAACATTTGTTTTGTACCCTAAGACTTTGTCAAAGTCCTCTATCAGTGCAAGGAGGTTTTTGACAGATTCTCTTGGGTTTTTAAGGTAAATGACCATATTGTCAGCAAAGAGGGATAAGTTAATTTCCTCTTTTCTTTTTGGATACCTTGATATCCTTCTTTTGCCTGATTGCTCTAGCTAGACTTCCAACACTATGTTGAACAGAAGGAGTGAGAATGGGCACCCTTGTCTTGTTCTTATTCTCATGTCCATTTAGCAATATGTTGGCTGTGGGTTTATTATAGCTGGCTCTTACCATTTTGATGCATGTTCCCTCTATGATTAAGTGTTCAGGGGTTTTATCAAGAAAAAATGCTGGATATTATCAAAAGTTTTTTTCTGCATCTAATGATTTAATCATGTAGTTCTTGTTTTTACATATGTTGATGTATTTAATTACATTTCTGATCTTTCAGGTGTTGAACCAGCCCTGCATCCCAGGGATACATCATACTTGGTCACAGTGGATGATTTTTTAGATGTGTTGTTGGATCCAATTTACTAGAATCTTTTTGAGAATTTTTGCATCTCTGCTCATCAGGGATATTGACTTGTACTTCTCTTTCTTTGTTGGATCTTTTCCCGGTTGGGGTAGTGATGTGATATTAGTGTCATAAAATGATTTGGAGAGAGTTCTGTCTTTCTTGATTGCCTAGAATACTTTCAGTAGGGTTGGGATCAGTTCCTTCTTGTATGTTTTGTAAAATTTTGATATTGAGAAATTTGTTTATGCTTGATTTATAGCTAAGAATGTGGTTGATTTGGAGTGTGTTTCATGTGGTGATGAGTAGAATGTATATTCTGTGGTTTTGGGATGGCGTGTTCTGTAAGTATCTATTAATTCTATTTGATCAAGCATCAAGTAGAGATTCTGGAGCTCTTTGTTGATTTTTTGTCTCAATGATCTATCTAGGGTTGTTAGTGGGGTGTTTAAGTCCCCAGCTATGATAGTGTTAGAGTCAATATCTTTTTTTTAGTTTACTTAGAGACTGCTTTATAAAAACTGGTGCTCCTGTTTAGGATAGATATTTCTTGTTGATGGATTGAAACTTTTATCATTATGTAGTGTCTTTCCATATTTCTTTAAATTTTTGTTAGCTTAAAGGTTGTTTTGTCTGATATTAAGATCATGACTTTTGCCTTCTTTTGTAATCTGTTTGCCTGAAAATTTGTTTTCCATCCTCTAACTTTGAGTCTGTGAGAGTTCTTTGCAGTTAGATGTGTTTTCTGGAGGCAGGACAATGTTGGGTCTTTTTTTTTTTTTTTTTAATCCAGTTTGACATTCCATGTCTTTTCCGTGTTACATTTAGTTTATTCATGTACAAGATGATTATTGAGCTGTGAGAGTTTATCCCTATCATGAGGCTCTTATAAAGTTTGTTGTTGTTGGTTTATTTGTTTGTTATATTTCTTTTGATTTGGGGTTTGATACATGTGTGTGTTTTCAATTTTACTGTCACTATACATGCTGTTTCTCTGTTTTTCTACATTCTTGGGAAGTATGTGGTAGTTCTTTTTTCTTCTTCTTCTTCTTCTTCTTCTTCTTCTTCTTCTTCTTCTTCTTCTTCTGGGTTTACTATCTTCTTAAGTGTCTCTTTTAGAGCTGGACTAGGGGCAGCATTAACTCTTAGGGACTTAATGTCTAAGAAGGATATTAATTTTCCTTCACTGATAAAACTTTACTTAACTGGCAGGAAATTCTTGGCTGGAATTGTTTATCTTCAAGGAGTTTGAAGATTGGATTTCAGTCTCTTCTAGCCTGTAGTGTTCCTGTAAATAAGTCTGCTGCTATTCTATTGGTTTTACACAGTAGGTAGTCGGACCTTTCTCTCTCACTGCTTTTAGGATTTTTCTTTTGTACCTACTTTGTATTTACAAATTACTATGTGTCTAGGAATTGGCCTTCTCACTTGATGCCTTGCAGGGGTTCTCTGAATCTCTTGTGTTGGAATGGTCACATCTCTGATGAAATGAATGAAGTTTTTTTGGATGACCTCATGGAATATTTGTTCCAGGGTGATCGCATTCTCTTTTTCTGCTTCAGGGATACCCATCAGACATAAGTTTGACATCTTAATATAATCACACATCCTTTGAAGACTTTGTTTCATCTTTTTAAGCTTCCTTTCTATGTTTTTAACAGATTGGGTTAGTTTCATATTTTGGTCTTCAAGCTCTAAGATCCTTTCTTCTGCTTGCTTAATTCTGCTTTCCATGTTTCTCAGTTTATTTTTTATTTCATTGACTGTATTATTTATGGCTTGCATTTTTATAATTAATACTTTAATGTTTTCATCTTTTTTATGTGTCTTTCCTTAGCTTTCTCATTCACTCTCCTAAGCATGTAGTACTTCAAAACTCTCCATCATCTTCAAATCCCATCAACTTTCTCAACATTCAGCAAATAGCCTTCTCTCTGCTTATATGGGGGGGAAAGCTGCAGAGGAAAACTTTTTTGATTCTCTGCAACCCTACCAATTCTTTTTCCTTTCTTCTTATTACACAGAAGCATTGTCAACTTTCTAAATCTAATGCCTCCCTCAATGCTCTGGATCCATACATACCTGCTTTTGGGGGGCACCTTTTTCCACTATTTATTCCCACTCTCCTTTCCCTATAACTATTTTCTCCTGTTCTATCATTTCAAAGAAAATTTAAACATGCTCAGAGTTCTGCTAACCACAAAAAAAAATGACCCTATGCCTCCCCCATAACTACCTTCTATCTCATTTACTTTCATGTATTTATAACAAGTAAGCAAATACTACAAAGCAGCCACAGTCTTTGAAAAAGTTGTCCACTCTTTTTGTCTCCACTTCCTCACCTCCTGTTTACTTTTTAATCCACTGATGTCTGAGTGTCTATCATCAGTTCACTAACACAATTCTACATCTTGTGACCAAAGACCTCCATGTGGTGAATCCAATAGACATTGTGCAATTTTTATCTTATTTGATGATTCTGCAGCATGTAGCACTATTGAGCACTTCCTTTTATGTCAAACTCTATCTTCCCTTGATTTAGGTTGTGTCATATATTTTTATGGTCTTAGCAGCTTTTTTTTCCCATATTGAGTGAAAAGAGGATGAACTTCCTCTATTCATTGTTTAAAAGTTAATATTCTCTTAACTTTTCCTTTTTTAGTATAAAAATTCTCTCCTTAAATAAATTCATTTATTTCCATGACCTCAATTATCATCACTAGGTCAATGTTCTCCTGAGTCTCATAAAATATATATGATTACAAGGACATTTATCCATTTAAATATCACAACCATCCCTTATACAAAAATCAACCAATAACTGCTCCACAAATGTGTTCTTTCTCGATTCTTATGGAAAAAAAGCAAAATTCTGCCAACTAAAACCCTTCTGTTTCCCATCTTAGTAAAAAGCAGCAAAATTCTGCTAACAATAACCCTCCAATGTTTCCCAGCACAGGATAGATCTGCAAAATTCCTCTTAGCTGATCAAGCAAAAATCTGCTTAACTCTTCTTCTTCCTCACCTGGTTGATTTCACATCCTCAAAATTTTGCAAAACTGACACTTCCATCAGTCTCTGCTGCTATCCCTTCTAAATTCAAAATGTCATCATCCCCTGTGCAATCACTCTAAAAGCTTCCTGCATGATTTCACTCTGTCAACACTCCATCACTTTCTTCTTATTCTTTCTCTATAATCTGTGTGAACTTCCAAAAGCTTAGGTACAATTTTGTCACTGTCTTGTTTCTCAACAGCTGATCATTGGTCTCTGAAAAAATTCAAAAATAATAGAAGAGAACAAGGAGCAGTGGCTTACGTCAGTAGTCCCAGCAATTTGGGAGGTGAAGGTAAGATAATTTCCTGAGCCCAGGTGTTCAAGACCAGCCTGGGCAACTTGGTGAGAACTTGACTCTACAATTTAAAAAAAAAATAGCTGGGCATTATGGGTACCCTGTGGTTCCAACTACTTGAAGGACTGAAACAGAAGAACTGCCTGAGCCCAACAGGTTGTGGCTGTAGTTACTGTGAGCATGCCACTGCACTACAGATTGGGAGACAGAGTGAGACTCTGACTTAAAAATAAATACATAAATAAATACATAAATAGTATAGGCAAATGTTTTTCCAACTGCGACCTTGCAAATATTTTTTAGGCTATATGGAGGGACCCAAAAACCAGAATTTTATTTTAAAATTGTGTACTTATTCTTACATGTTTAAACTTCAGTCACCTTCAAAGTACTCTCAGTTTGATGCAATATTACCATTGAGATGCTTTTTCCACTGCTAAAAACAGTTTTTGAACTCATCGATTTTGATGTCTTAGTGTTTCTGCAATTTTTTGTTTTATCTCTTCCCCACTGGCAAAATGTTTCCACTTGAGGACTTTTTTCATTATGGGGGGAGTCAGGAGGCAAGATCAGATGAATAAGGAGGGTGGGGCATGGAGGTAATGTCATTTTTGTCAAAACTACTGAACGCTAAGTGTAGTGTGGGCTGGTGCTCTGTCATATTGGAAGAACCAGTTACCTGTTAGTACAACATGGACATTTCTTGTACAAATTATGATGCAATATTCTCAAACTTACTCATAAAAGCTTTGGTTGACCATTTGATCTGGAGGAACAAACTCTGAGTGTACTGCAAGGGGCCCAAAAAGATAATTCTGGATTTTTGGGAGTCCTTCTTATGATTAAGAACATAAAGCTCTAAATTATCTGCCACAAATTGTAATAACAATACTTAACACTTGTATAGAACTTCTATTTATAAAGCACTTCCATATATATGTAAAATTTTTAAAGTCACAATCTTTACACACATAATTTCATTTGCAGCATTCAAAATTCCTTGAGATAAGGATCATTTTCCCCATTTTATTCAATGAGAAAATGGAGAAGGCAAGGTTTAGTGACTTCTTCAAGGTCAATTATCTACAAGGTGACATGATTGGTACTCAGACACAAGTAAAACTAAATCACTTTATACAAGCAGATATAAAAAATTTCAGTAAGTTAACTGTTTGAAGTAGAATTAAAGTCAGTTATCTCATGTTGAATTTTGACAGAGAATATATTAGATAGATAGATAGATGATAGATAATATGAGTTTTTATTTTTAAAATCCCAGTGCAAAATTAAAATAACTGTTTAAAAATAGATATCTAACATTTAGAGGAAATATTATTTCAAGGAGAGAATAGAGCTATTTTCTAGCTTCACTTTATTTTGTCAATGAGTAGATCTAACACTAAATTTGATGCATGAAAAAGATGTCAAAAATATGAAGATTTAACTAGTTGCAGCTTTATCTTATTTTATTTATTTCAACACTAGATTTGACTTTCAGACTAAAAAAAAAAGTTCCTGCTATAAAATGACTCAGTTATCATTAAATAAAAAGTAAAGTGTGTGTTGGACTGAAGTAAAAGTTGGCTGAAAGTAGTTGTATAGATAAAGAAGGAGATTCAACGTTGTCATTAGCAGATATGAGCACCATCCCACAAGGGAAACTTGGGGAACTCTGCCAAGAACAAAATTAATGCCCACTGTCGACACAAACTGATAGAGACATGGGAGCCAGTGTGAAGTAAAAGACAAAGAACAGAGCCAATTCAAGTCCACCAGGCCTAATGAAGGCCCAGATAAAAGAAAGAAGTCAACCAAGCAGAAAGACCTGTCTATATAACAGCTAATGAAAGAACCCACCAAAATTAACTATGAACAAAAGGTTGCACTCATAGGCCAGCCTTCTAAGTGATTGAAATGCAAATGCTTCACATGAAAGCAGGGTTCTTCAACTACAGAAAAAATTAAAAATAAAATTTTTTATAATATAACCAACTTTAGACATAAAAGTGACGCTGAAACACATTTTGGCTTAGGAAGAATTACTTTATACTCACTGCAGCTAGTTCCCTAAATTTAGTAAAAATCTTTGAAAAATCTTTGGAAAAAAAGTCACAATAAAAGTTACTTCTCTTTTTCCAATAATTAAATAAAAGCAATAACAATAAAAACAAAAATCTTTCTGGAATGAAGAAGCACATTATTGCTATGCAATCACTTAAATCAGAGTCCCCATTGAGGAAAGGTGTAAATAAAGGAACAATTCAAAAACCATCAAATTTTGAGGAATGGATTTTATGCCCAGTTTGAAATAACTAAATAAATAAAACTAAAGAGTAACATAAATTTTTGTAAAACTCATTTTTATTTTGCTAAATATCTTATGGAGTAAGACCAGAAAGTATGTCAAGCATTACTAGCTACAGTGATCAAGTATTTCCTTTACAGCAAAAAGTTAAGAAGTCATAGATAAAAATGAATTTAGTAGCAAATATCATAGCAGACATCAAGAAAATTTTCTTCTAAGACTAACTAAAGACACATTTAAATCTTGATGTCCCAAAAGACAAATTACCATGCATTATTAAGGTAAGTTACCTTGGATTTGCATGCTTTGAATGGCTTTGAATGACCATGGAGGTAAACTCTTTAATTCAGATTCCAAATCCTCTAGACTTTCTGACTTTATTTAAGTCTATGTGAGAGAAAGAATGCCACTATCCTTTATATTAACTTGCTTGGCACAAATTTTACCAGTCACATTCTACTTGCCCAAATTTCTTAGGTTAGTCATTTTACATGACCAGAAACTAAAAGCTGCTTCTAGTAAAAGGGTAACTAAAGAGTCACTTGGATACTTTTGGTGGGACTGTTAACTAGCTACAGTCTTTTTTATTATGAAGATGTGGGGTAAAATTCAGGGTTAGGTATACAAATGTTCATTGCAGTTACACTTGTTGATGAGGTGTACCCTCCCCACTGCAAGTTTCCCACTACTGCCAATTCCTTTCTTATACTGTTAGGATAATTGTTCAAAATCCGCTTATTTTGAGAGCCAGCCTTGGAGGCCCACCTGATTGACAGGATCTGGGTGGTCTGAAGACCCCAGGCCGCAGGGTGAGCCCAGGAAGCTGAGGCCCTTCTGTCTTCCACCTTTGCTGTTTGGTACCGCCGAAGAATTCTGTGCAGTCGTGGAAGAAGCAAATGGCATGTTTATGTGAAGTACTCACAGCTAACCTGGAAATGTCATGGTTTATTTTTCCATTTTCCACTATGCCATTTAGCCTATTCTAACATACGCAAGGGTTAAACTCTGAAGCACATCAAGAATGCTTTCTTTCACTTGGTTATAAGTTACTAGATATTGCTTAAGTAATAAATGGTATAAGTATATTCACTCATTTGATTTAGGATTATGTAGTTTAGTGTTTAGACATAAGAATTTTTAGAAGCACAAGTTCATAGTAAGTCCATTGTGCATTCATTATAAGTTCTAACACTTATCTAGGACTTATGTAGGTGATTTATAACAACTGTTTTCACTGACTTAGGATAAAGATTAATCGTTAAGGTTTTTACTTAATTCAATAGTTAAAACTCTGAGTTAATGTTTATAGAATGGGTTTTTACTGAACTAATAATATACTAATCAGACACTTTTATGATAGATCAGCTAAAGACAGAAAGCAACCTTGGGGGGCCTGGGAAACATTACTAAAAGCTTCTTTTGAGTTCTCTTTAGAAACAAGCACTGCAGGATAGAGAAAAGTAACAAAGACATCTGGACAAGGGAAGTGATCACAAGACTCTGAAGGACATAAAAGCCTAAGATGGGAAAACTCCTGATACATGAAGAAATGTACACTTAGAAACTTTCTTGAGACATTTCAAGGACTGTAATTTGGGACTTTGGACTAAAAGTATCATTGTTGGCTTTATGAATAAGACTCATCTGAATGTTTATAGGGATCTTGGTTTGTTTGTTGCTAAGACCACTAGATGATAACTTTTAGAAGATATGTATGTGAAGGAATTTTCTCTGTCTTGCCCCTTTACAAATGGTACAAAAGCTCTGTGTTAACTAACATTAAATTGTCATCTGTTCAGGAAGCAGGTGTCTGAGTATAATATTTTCATCTTTCGCCTATCCGTCTCTCCTTCAGGAAAGCCCATGACCCTTGTGGGACTGGACCCCCACAGCTTATGAGTGAGAACATGTGGTACTCAGTTCTTTGTTTCTTTGACAGATCACTCAGTGTTATAAACTCTCAGTCCATTCAAGTCGTTGAGAAGTTTATAATTGTGCCCTTCCTTATAGCTGCATAATATTCTATCACGTATATGTACCACATCTTTTTTATCCAGTTCTCTTTCGATGGGCAACACATAGATCCATATTTTTGCTATTGTGAATAATGCTGCAGTAAACATGCATGTGCAGGTATTTTTTCCACAGGGTGATTTGAGTTCCTCTGGGCTTATTCCCAGAAGGGGGATTGCAGGTTCACATGGAAGGTCGATTTTTAGATCTTTTAGGAATTGCCACACTGTTTTCCACAGAGTTTGTGCTACAGTGTAGAAGTTTTCCCTTTTCCCTGCATCCTCTCTAACAGCTGTTTTTTGTTTTCTTGTGCTTTGTTGTAGGTTTTTTTTTTTTTTTTTTAGTTATTGAAGATGGCCGTCCTGCCTGGAGTTAGGTGTTATCTCAATGTGGTTTTAATTTGCATTTCTTTGATGACTCCTGAGGCTGAGTTTTTTCATGTATCTGTTAGCTACTCATATGTCTTCTTTTGAGAAGTGTCTTTTCATATCTTTTGCTCACTTCATAATGGGACTTTTTTTTTCTTTTTGGCATGTTGGAACTTCTTTTAGATCCTAGATGTTAGGCCTATGTTAGATATACAGTTGGCAAACGTTGTTTCCCATTCTGTGGACTGTCTCCCCATTCTCTTGATAGTTTCTTTGACTTTTCAGAAGCTTTTCAGTTTGATTAGGTCCCACTTATCTATCTTATCTCTTGTGGCATGAACACTTGGGGTTTTGATCAGGAATTGGTTGCTAGTTCCAATTTCTACAAGGGTGTCTCCTGCATTTTCTAAGATTTTTAGAGACTGAGGTTTTACATTTAGGTTTTGCTACAATCTTTCATATAGTACAATTTGACATATTCACCAAACTTTAAAATGTGCCTGTCCTTTAGTCAACTCTGGGAATTTTTTTAATGTATATACTTGCTAAAGACGTATGTTTATATAATTGGAGTAGTATTATCTATACTAACTGGGAAAAAAAACTAAATACCTCTTAATAAAGAGATGGATTAAATAACTTATTGTCCATCTATACAATGGAATAAGCACACATTAACTGAAAAGATTGAGGTAGAGTTGCATTCATTGCTAAGGAAAGATCTCCAAGATGAACTGAAATTTAAAAATTAAGTGTAGTATAGTGTCACTGTATCCTTCCCTTCATGAATAATTTTTAAAACATTTTCTTAGAGATATATAAGAATGGATTTATATATGCAAATATTCAGGCATACACTGTTTTGTAGATTCATACACCAAAAAAGTTTGAAAAATGCTAAACTTTAGGAAATGGAAGAGTAATTTTTTAGTTTTCATTTTACCTTTACTACTTCATTAAATTTTCTGACCATGTACATATATAACATTTTCCAAAGTTTCTACAGGATCTATTCTAGCAGCTGGGATTGAAGACCACTTTGAGTTGTTCATTTTTTTTTTAATAATTTTTTTTCTAATGCAGTAGAAACTGTCAAGTAGAAAATAAATGGGTCAAATTAGCTGTAGTAGGAATTTCCTTGCTTAAAATTAAGCATAAACAAATGCTTACATCTAATCTATATCATATTCACAGCAATGGCTTATGTGATCTTATCCCTGCCTCACTCCAGAGTAAGCATCTTTGATGAGGCACTTGTTTAATTAAACACAATTTTCAAAAGCTAGATCAGACCCCACTAGACGTATAAATGCAACATACTTAGTACTATAAAGTTTGCTAATAATGCACATCCATAAGGTAAAAGCCCTTTGATAGCAGGTTATTAGGTTAGCTGGACTCCAATTTATGAAAAAAACCTGATGTATGTTCTCATTGGTAAGCAATAATGTATTTCAATTCCATCCTGACACAAAACCTCTCAGGTTCCTTTATGTCCTTCTAAATGGAATCATAAAACATTAATAGATGTGCTCTCTTAGGTCCCTACCAAAATGTTCCTTGATTTGTAGATTTCATTAACAGAAATCAAGAAAATTGTCTTTTGCTAGTATTACAGAGTGGGACAAAACTTCTAACACCACTTTGTGAAAACTTGCATGATAACATTATTTAAAATTACTTTATTTTTAGTGCCTTGTCAAACTCAGAGATTATCCCTTTTCAAGACTAGACTTATTTTGATTATTTTTAATAAGCAACAGATGAATGTTTTAATACACTAGGAGACAGAAACCCATCAAAGTAATATTCTACTCTTTCCTGTGTTCCTTTCCTTTCCTGAGGGCAATGCTATAAAAATAATTCAATTGTGATATATGTTACATTGCATTTCAGCCCTTATTTGAAGAAGAAAAATTCTGAGAACCTAGCGTCCCTCCCGAGGTGTCCTAATTCTGAACTGACATGGCCCCTAGGTCTTGGAGAGCAGACACAGAAAGAACTGCCTAGAACCTACTATCTCATTTGAGGATACAACCAGGGGACTTCTTCAAAGGCAAGAAATACTCTGACTACTTTATTACACACTCTAAAGTAGAACTAGGAGGTGGTAATAACTAATCCTAACCCATTTCCTCACTAAGGCAGGTTCAGAGAGCAAGCCTTCCTCTTTTCCAATAGCAATATTAAACAACTAAGCCTAATTTCCCAAGTAGTATTTCCCTCAGGAATTGTACACGCATTGCATGTTCTATTTGTTATAATATATGTTGTTTTCTAAGAAAAGTTAACACAGAAAATAGGTTGATTGTAAAACTTGCTTATGGGCAATAAGCATTTGCTCCCACAATAATGTTTTTCTTACTTTGATAAGTTTGGGAAGATTTAACGCCAATAAGGGGACATATAAGCCTGAGTCTCTCAGAACCATGCTAAACAGAACTAAAGAAGAGATAGTTCACATTTATACCAGAACAAAAATCCAGTTTCCACAGGTATATTAGCACTTGCTTAATTCAACCTCATAAGACAAGTATAGCATCATGTTAAAAAATCAGTTATTAAACTACATGCCTAATGGAAAGCAATTTCTTTATTTTGAAGTCCTAGGAAACTATGATGATCAAGAAAGAATAGCATGCATCTCAGAGAACCTTGTATTTTATTATGTGATAATGTTTCCAGTAAAGTGTGTGTGTGTGTGTGTGTGTGTGTGTGTGTGTGTGTGTGTAAGGGGGGACCAAAAAACTGAAATTTATAAAAAATTGTATGTTTATTCTTACATGTTTAAACTTCATCACCTTCAAAGTACCTTTTCCACTGCTCAAAATAGTTTTTGAACTCGTCAATTTTGGTGCCTTTTAGTGTTTCTGCTGATTTTTGTTTCACCTCTTCCATATTGGCAAAACGATTCCCTTTGATGACTTTTATCACCCAGGAAAACATGAAAGTCACTCGGGGGGAAGATCAGGCAAATAGGGAGAGTAGGGTATAGAGGCATGTCATTTTTGGTTCAAAACTACTGAACACTCAGCGTGGTGTGGGCAAATTCATTGTCATGATAGAAGAGCTAGTCAAATGTTTGCCACAACTTAGGATATTTCTTCTGCAAATCGTGATGTAACATTCTCAAAATTTCCAGATAAAACTTTGGTTGAGTGTTTGATGCAGAGGAACAAATTCTGAGTGTACCACCAGGGGCCTGACCTCCAAATGATAATTCCAGATTTGGGGAGTCCTCCTTTCTATAATTTAATGGCATTGTCTATGCACAAAATATTTGACACACAGCTATTTACACACAAAGTACTTCATACATGTTCAAAAATTTCCTTATAACCTTAACACTTGCATAATATTTATGACCTCAACTCTTACATAATACATACTCTATACAGTTTATATTGTTTATTCACAAATATTATATCTCAAGGCATACTATGAAAATAAGACATATACTACTGTATTTGCATTGTGAAAATTGCAGAAATTGAGTCCCAGAAAGATTGAGGTCTTAGAATCACATGATAGGTTTAAAATTTGATTTGGGTCTTTCAACCTGTGCCTTTCTGTGACAACTTATTTACATGCAATTTAGTGAGACACTATATTAGAAGTAATATGGCTTATATGAGAGATATGCCCTCTATATAATTGAGTTATAAGATATAATTTCTGCTTTAAATAGCATACCTATGAACACTAGTCAGTTAAAAAATATATATTGAGTGCCCACTAAATGCTATGCCCAGTTTAGGCTATAACAGTGAACAAAAAGACTCCCTCTTCTTACAAAGCTAATATTCTAGAAATAAAAGAGCAAAAATAGAGAAGTGAAAAACCTTAAAATGAACACTACAAAGCACTGCTCAAAGGAATCCAAGAAAACACAAACAGATGGAAAAATATCCCATGCTCATGGGTAGGAAGAATCAACATTGTTAAATTGTCCATCCTACCAAAGGCAATCTACAGATTCAATGCAATGCCCATGAAGTTACTAACATCATTCTTCTCAGACCTGCAAATGGCAATACAAATATCCATATGGAAACATAAAGAACTAGAAATAACCAAAACAATCCTTAGCAAAAGAAACAAAGCAGGAGGTATCACACTTTCAGACTTCAAACTTTACTGTAAGGCTACGATAATCAAAACAGCCTGGTATTGGTATAAGAACAGGCAAATAAACCAATGGAACAGGATAGAGATTCTGGAAGCAAAGCCACAATTTCTCAACCAACTCATCTTATACAAAGCCTGAAAGAACTACCATTGGGAAGAGGAGAAGCTATTTAGTAAATGGCTGGAAAAACTGGCTGATTACAGGCAGAAGATTGAAACAGGAACCCTAACTATCACCCTACACAAAAATTAACTCTAAATAGATCAAAGACCTAAACATAAAATCTCAACTAAAAGAATCATAGAAAATGCAGGAGACACCCCTATAGAAACTGGAACTGGCAAGGAATTCCTGATCAAAACCCCAAGTGCTCATACCATAAGAGATAGGATAGACAAGTGGGACCTTGTCAAACTGATGAGCTTCTGCAAGGCAAAAGAAATCATCAAGAGAGTGATAGCCCACAGAATGAGAAAATATATTTGCCAACTGTATATCTGACAAAGACCTAACATCTAGGATCTACAAGTAACACAAATGTGCTGAAAGGAAAAAAAACAAACAGCCCATTTAAAAAGTGGGCAAAAGAGATCTGATGGAGATTTACTAGAGGAGGATTAGGTTGCCAGCTTGGCCTGCAGTAAAATGTCTGAACACTTCCTAAAACCTGCCTATTAGAAAATTATTGTAGAAAGTAGAGGAGGGGTTGGGAAGATGGCAACTGAACCAATCAGATTGTGTGAGTCCTGGTATGCGTGATTGCGTGTATGGAAAATTTTGTGTATGTGCTGCTGAGTGAGTGGGCATGTAAGTGGCTGATTTAGTGAAGGCTAGGGAGCTAGTGACCAGGGCTCTCCTGATGTAGCAGCTGATGCCACAACTGCTCATCTTGGACCCTAGCAATTCCCAGGACATAGAGGCCAAGTACCATTTTTTTAAATCAACAAAACCCTTCATGGGAAGAAAATGGTGAGAGAGAATAAGTGGAGACTCGCAGCTTCTCTGCTTGGTCCCTGGCTCTTCCCAGGTCACAGAAGTCAAGCGCCATTTTTTTAAATGGACAAAATTTTCCTGTGAGGAAGCAGCAGGGAGAGATTACCACCCCAGGCTCTGCCTCACCACTGCAGCAATAGAGACTGCCGGCTCCAGGCTTTGCCTCACCACTACAGTACCTAGCATGGCACTGGCAGCAGGAACTATGGAGGGAGCCTAGAGGCAGAGTCTCACCAAAGAGGACAAAAGGGGCACCTCATTGCCATCTGGAAGGTGGGGCAGGAAAGTGCTTTGACTTGCTTACCACGGAGCAACAGACCCAATCTCTGTGACTGGTAGATCAACTACTCAGGGACTGATCATGACCCAGAGGGAATATCCTGTAAGCACAAACTTCGGAGGGACCTGATGAGTGCTGAGTCCCAGATACTTCACCCCCTACACTGATCCAGCCAGGGGACAAATGATATGGCCAGGAAAGGACCAGGAAGAACTCCAAATAAATCAGTGGTGAGTCCCAGGCTGACCCAAACTCCCTCCTCCCCAGCAATCCTCTGAAAGTCAGATCCACATAGCTGGGCCACGACTGAGAGAAACAAAACCAGGTGGAGCCAGGGACATCAGTTGCAATAGGAGAACTCCATTCCAGGATAGGCCTGACTGGGGCAACCCCCATGAATACATACCTGAGGAAAAGAAAATCCCACACCATCCCACTGAAGGAGATCTCCCTAATCACATGAGAGTGGGAGGAGAGGACTGCAGCCCCACCTGCCTCCACTGCCCCTCCTTCCCTGCACCGGACACTAGGGGGAGAGTGAAAGAGGAGGAAACTATGCAAGCGAGACCAGATTAGAGGGACAATTACAGAGCCTGCCACAAGAGGGCAGATTTGGGGGGGAGTTATTTTATTTTATTTTTTTTTATAATTTAAATAAATTTTGTGCCTGTGTGTTTGCTAGTTGAGGCTATTTTTAATTTTTTTTTCCTTTGTGCATGAACATGTATGTGAGGGTTTGATCTGCATCCCCCCAATCTTTTTCTTTTTTTTTTTCTTTTTCTGTTTCTTTCTTCTTTTGTTTGTTGTTTTCTGTTTATGTGTGCATGTGAATGATTGAGTGTTCATCTTTCAATTTTTGTTGTTGTTATTGGTTTGTTTTTCCTCTTTTGGTCTTCTGTTGTATTGTTTTTTTTATAGTTGAAGGTGTATGTCCATATATGTGTAAGGGTTCAATTGAATTCCTTCCCTCCTCCCACAGTGGAATGAAAATAAATATAACACCAACAAAATTTCCCCAAAGCCCAGAAAGACATGAACAATAAACATCATGATGCTGAACAACTACAGGATCAACACTGAAATAAAAGAAGAAATTAAAAGATTCCTGGAGAAAAATGAAAATGAAGAAATAGCCTACCAAAACCTCTGGGATGCCATGAAATCAGTTGTAAGAGAGGAATTTATATCTCTATGAGAGCACAACAAGAAAATGGAAAGTTCACATGTTGAGAGCCTAACAAATCACCTAAGGAACCTGGAAAGAGAAGACCACCAAAACCCCAACTTTAGCAGAAAAATTCAAATCACCAAAATAAGAGCCCAAATATGGGACATAGAAGACAAAAATATCATAGAATATATCAATTTAAAAAAAGCTGGTTCTTTGAAAGAATTAACAAGATTGATGAACCCCTAACCAAATGACCAAGAAAAGAGAGAAAAAAGCCAAATAAACACAATCAGAACCACAAAAGATTATCAAAGATTACTATGTACACCTATATGGAAGTAAACTTGATAACCTAAATGTAGTGGAGGACATTCTGACATCACACAATCTCCCCAGATTGAAACAAGAAGACATTGAGACACTAAATAGACCAATAACAACCCAGAAAACTGACTGTCATACGAAAACTACCTACAATGAAAAATCTTATACTTGACTTTCCAGCAGAATTCTACAAACAGTACAAGAAGAAGTTGATAACAATCCTATTGAAAGTATTCCAAGCAATTGAGAAATATGGAATTTTCCCCAAATCATTTAATAAAGCTAACATCACCCTCATATCCAAACCAGGTAAAGAACCAATGAAAAAAGAGAACTAAAGGTCAATGTCTCTTATGAACATAGATTAAAAAATCCTCAACTAGATTCTAGCAAATCAGATTCAACAACAAATCTCAAAAAATCATCCATCATGACCAAGTAGGCTTCATCTCCAGGATGCAAGGCTGGTTCAAAATTCACAAGACCATACATATAATTAACTACATAAAGAGATGTAAAAACAAGAATCACATGGTTATCTCATTAGATGCAGAAAAAGGCTTTGATTAAATCCAGCATCCCTTCTTGATAAAAACCCACAAACACCTAGGTATAGAAGGAACATACCTCAAAAGAGTTAGTGCCATCTATGATAAACCCACAGCTAACATATTGCCAAATGGACAGAAACTGGAAACATTTCCCCTGAAAGCCAGAACAAGACAAGGCTGCCCACTCTCACCCTGCTTGGTCAACATTGTGTTGGAAGTCCTAGTTAGGGCAATTAGGCACAGAATGAAATCAGGGGTATCCAAATAGGAAAAGAGGAAGGCAAGCTACCCCTCTTTGCTGATGATATGATCTTATACCTTGAAAATCTAAGAGAATCTGTCAAAAGCCTGCCTGCACTGAAAAAGGACTTTGGCTAAGTCTCAAGGGTACAAAATAAATGTGCAAAAGACAATTGCTTTTCATATACCAACAACAAGCAGGCAGAGACCCAAATTAAAAGCACAATCCTATTCACAATAGCCACATAAAAAAATGAAATACCTTGGCATCGTTCTAACCAGAGAAGTGAAAGACCTTTACAATGAGAACTGCAAAACACTGCTCAAAGAAATCCAGAAGACACAAACAAATGGAAAATATTCCATGCTCATGGATAGGAAGAATCAACCTTGTTAAGATGTCCATCCTACCAAAGGCAATCTCCAGATTCAATGCAATACCATTAAGTTATCAACACCATTCTACTGATTCAACACTACTGATTCAACGCTATACCCATTAAGTTACCAACACCATTCGTCTCAGACCTGGAAATGACAATACAGAAATTCATATGGAAACATAAATGATCACAAATAGCCAAAACAATCCTTAGCAAAAGAAGCGAAGCAGGAGGTATCACACTTCCAGACTTCAAACTTTACTATAAGGCTACAGTAATCAAATAGTCTGGTATTAGTACAAGGACAGGCACATAGGCCAGTGGAACAGGATAGAGATTCCAGCAGCAAAGCCTCGATTCCTCAACCAACTCATCTTTGACAAAGTCTCCAACAAAAACCACTGGGGAGAAGAGAACCTATTCAGAAAATGATGCTGGGAAAACCGGCTGATCAGATGCAGAAGATTGAAACAGGACCCCTACCTATCACCATACACAAAAATTAGCTCTAAATGGATCAAAGACCTAAACATAAAATGTCAAACTATAAGAATCATAGAGGCTGGGCTCGGTGGCTCAGCCTATAATCCCGCACTTTGGGAGGCCGAGGTGAGTGAATTGCCTGAGCCCATGGGTTCGAGAACCGCCTGGGCAACTTGGCAAGACCTCATCTCTACAATAAATCAAAAAAATTAGCCGGGTGTTGTAGCGTGTGCCTGTAGTTCCAGCTACTTGGAAGGCTGAGGCAGAAGGATCGCCAGAGCCCAGCGGGTCGAGGCTGCAGTGACCGGAAGCGGCCACTGCACTCCAGTCTGGGCGACTGAGTGAGACTCCAACTCAAAAAAAAAAAAATCCTAGAAAATGCAGGATACATCCTCATGGAGATTGGAACTGGCAACCAATTCCTGATCAAAACCTCAAGTGCCCATACCATAAGAGATAAAATAGACAATTGGGACCTCATCAAACTGACAAGCTTATGCAAAGCAAAAGAAAACCTCAGGAGAGCAGAGAGACAGCCCACAGAATGGGATAAAATATTTGCCAACTGTATATCCTACTAAGGTCTAACATCGAGGATCCACAAGAAACTCAAATGTGCCGAAAGGAAAAAAACAAACAGCCCCATTAAAAAATGGGCAAAAGACATAAACAGACACTTCTCAAAAGAAAATATATGGTCAGCCAACAGACACATGAAAGTGTTCAGCCTCATTCATCATCAGAAAAATGCAAATCTAAGCCACATTGAGATACCACCTAACGCCAGTAGGAGTGGCCATCATTAATAAAACAAACAACAACAGATGCTGGCGAGGATGCGGAGAAAAAGGAACACTTCTACACAGCTGATGGGAATCCAAACTAGTGCAACCTCTTTGGAAGACAGTGTGGCGATTTCTGAAAGAACTAGAAATTGACCTTCCATATAACCCCTAATGGTAATATACCCAGAGGAACTCTAGTCATTCTATCAAAAATATACCTGCACATCCATGTTTGTTGCAGCTCTATTCACAACAGCAAAAACTTGGAACCAACCATGCTGCCCATCAAAACTGGACTGGATAAAAAAAAAGTGGTACATATACACAATAGAATATTATGCAGCCATAAAGGACAAGCACATAGACTTTGCAGCAACTTGAATGGATTTAGAGTCTATCATACTCAGTGATCTATCACAGAAACAAAGAACTGAGTTCCATATGTTCTCACTCATAAGCGGACCTTGAACAACTATCATAATACTATAAGAAAGCAATTGGCAGTTGAGTGAAACTGCCAGCGGAGGGGGGTGGAATTGGCAGTTGAGGGAAACTGCCGGCAGAGAGAGGGGCACACCTCATCAACAAGGGTACCTGCATAATGAACATTAGTGTGCCTAACTCTGAATTTTACCCCACATCTTTAATATAAAGAAAAAAAAAAGAGCAAAAATAGAACACAATAAGATAAGAACTGATAGATGTTGATAAGAAGATATCTTTGTATAATGTAGAAAGTAACCATTGTGGAGACTGTTTTAGATTCAGTGGTCAGGGAAAGGCATTCTGAAAAAATGACATTTGAGTTGATACCTGATTGAAGAGAAGGAACTAGTCATGCTTTGAGCTGAGAAAAAGATTAATCCAAGGGACAGCAAGTGAAAATGTTCTGATTTGTGTCTTTTCATAAATAGAAAGAAATCCAGAGTTACTAGAGCCAAGTGAGAAAGGAGAGAGTATAAAGAGATGAGGTGGGAAGGATGGACAGGAAGTGGATCCCATTGGGCTAAAACTTTAGCCCAACGAAGCAAGCTTTATTTCTTACACATGTCTCATGTGAATTGACCAGGGTGAGGGGTTTATTCCATTTGCTTCAATGAAGCACCCACAGTCCTTTCATCCGTAGGAATATCATCCTTACCACCCACCAACTTTACCACACAATAGGAAGGCAGACAAGAGGACCCCACGGAAAGAGTTCTATGGGTCAGGCCTGGAAGTATTGTCTGCTCTTCTGTCTACAATCCATTGCCCAAACTCATTTCATCTCCATAAAGGGGTGGAGGAAGATGGGGAATGCAACTTAGCTGTGAGCCCAAGAAGAGGAAAAAAATCAGAGTATTGGTAATTGTTAGCATTTTATCGCACCGGTTCTATATCATAGTTTTTAAAATGTACATTTAGAATCCATTCAAAGTTCTAAGTATACGAGTAACACTATCTGATCGTTATTTTGAAAGCTCACTTGCCATTTCTTTTTTTTTTTTCATTAATCAGTAGTTTTTATTATGGTTTTGT
>NW_007245834.1:1842-9452 GCF_000164805.1 Carlito syrichta | reverse complement strand
AGAGAACTCCAAGAACCGGATTCCCTTTCCGTTCTCAGCAAGATGCCCTGAATTTTCCTGATCATGTGGATTCCTAAATTCTGTGTACAAAAATGCAGATGCCCAGATGTTTCCTAGTACGTGGAATCCATGGATCCTGGTTACATTTTAATAATTCATACTAAATATTTGGCAGCTGCAAAGCCCTTGGCCCCTCTACAAATAAAGTACAAACGGAAATTAAGGATTGTCAGGTTCATCTTAAGACCAAAGTTACATCCAAACATGGCAGTATGATACTTTTTTTCGGGGAATCTGGCCTTTATTGTCCTGAGGAACTTAAGGGTTTTGTATTACCAGATACTCGATTAAAACTCTCAACAGGACCAGATGTTGTTGGAGTCCTGAAATTGCTGATTCATAACACACACAAGCCTAATATGTCTGAAACATGAGACGAGCTCGAAGCCTTGATTCTTGTTTATACCGCACCAAGACGCCCTGAGAATTTTTCGGATTGTGTAATAGGGTATCACAGATTCCTTATTTTTCTTTACTGAAGGGCCATGTAATGTCCTGTATATGAGGAGTCCCTTTACCCAGGACCCTGTTTGGAAACCCTGATTCTTGTTTTGCCATTAGCAAGATGTCATGTAGTTATTGAGACGAAGGAACCATGTAAAAGTGGTTTCCTACTTCTCCTTAGCTAGAGATCCTGTAGATTCTGCATATGAGGACTGCTGTTACCTATGTTCCAGGTTCTAAACCCTGATTCTTGTTTATCCCACAGCAGATAGCCTGTTTAATTTAGGACTGAGGACTGCTATAACCCCGAATCTTTCTCTTCCTTGGCAAGAGGCTGCGTATTTTCCTGTATATTAGGACTCTCATTAGATACATCCTGCTTCTAAACTCTAATTATATATAGAACTTTCCAAGATGCTCTGTTGATTTTTGGGATTGAGGAGTCCTGTAACCCAGATTCTTTTTTCTTTCTTAGAAAAAAGTCATGTAGTTGCCTGTAAATAAGGACACCAGTTTCCAGATTCATGCTCGAAAACACAATGATTCGTGTTTAGCCCATAGCCAGATGACCTTAAACTTTTTTGGAATTTAGGACATGAGTAACGCAGATTCTTTATTATTACTTAGCAATAGGTGGTGAAGTTTCCTTTATTTGTGGACTCCCTTTACCCAGATTCCTACTTCAAAAACCTGATTTGTAGTTACGTCTTAGGAAGATGGCCTGTAGTTTTTGGGATTGAGGACTCATATAAGGAAGATTCCTTATAGTTCCTTAGCAATATGACGTGTAGTTTCCTGTATATGACCACCTCCACTACCCAGCTTCCTGCTTCACTCTGCAGGATGCTGAGACAGTTCCTGGTGACAGAGAATTCCAGTTTTCTCGATATCCAGAAAAAGACATTCATATTTTTCTCTGGGAACTGGAATCCAAGATTCCTGATCCCCTTCACAAGACCTTCCCAAAATGTGGAATATTCCAAACTCAAAACCCCAATTCTTACCTGCCCACCCACAAGAATTTTCTGTACTTTGAGGTCACATGAATGGAGGAATTTTGTACCAATATACCTTTTGATTCTGGGGAATATGATTATGGTCGTAGATGGTCCCAGGAAACAAAAGCGTTTCTACGGCCAAATCCTTGATTACAACTAACAAGAGGACCAGAAAGATCTTGAAGATCTGTAATGACAGATTTGGCTAATCCACGGAGCAAATAGCTCTGAAAATGTAGGGACCCAGAAGCCCCGATTGCTGATTAAACCTTATCAAGAGGCCCTGTAGATTCCGGAAAATGAGAACGCCTAGAACCGGATTTCATTTTTATTCTCAGTATGATGCCCTGATTTTTCCTGTCAATTTGGATTCCAAATTCATTATATCAAAAGACAGATGCCCTGAAGTTTCCGAGGTTCGTGCATTCCTTGATTCCTGGTTACCATTAAAAGTACGTATTAAACATTTGGCAAGTGCAAAACCTTTGTCCGCCTCAAAATAAAAAGAGACACCGAAAGGAAAGTATTACACCATTCACCTTAAGGTCAGATTTACATCCAAATATGGCAAGAAGATTCTTTTTGTCCTGTAATCTGGCCTTTGTTGTTCTGAGGAACCTAACGGACTTGAGGTGCCCAATACCATTCACAACTTTTAAAAGGACCAGAATGTTGCTGGAGTACTGAAATGACCAATTTTTAATATCTGAATGCTAAATTGCTCTGAAATATTTGGGGAGCTCGAAGATCGGTTTCTTGCTTGTCCCATAGCAGAAAATCTGGGAATTTTTTGGATTGAGGGCGCGTACAACAATGATTCTTTATTCGTACTTAGTTGGAGGTCATGCAGTGCCTGTATGTGAAGACGATCTTTCCCTTGATTCCTGTTTCGAAATCCTGATTCTTGTTTAGCCCTTAGTAAGAAGTCATGTTGATTTTTGAAAGGGGAACCGTGGAAAACAGATTTCTTCTCTTTTATTAACAAGAGGCCATGTAGTTTCCTGTATATGAGGATTGCTATTACCCACATTCATGCCTCGAATCCTTGATTCGTCTTTATTCGTCAGCAAGATGCCCTGCAGATTTTCAGGACTAAGGACTCATATAAACCAGATCCCTTATTTTTAGCAAGAGCCGTGCAGTTACCTGTATATGAGTACTCCTTTTCACAGATACATGCATAAAAAGCTGAATTCTTGTTTAGATCTTAGCAAGATACCGTATACTTTTTTGGAGATTGAGAAAACATGTCACCCACATTCCTTATACTTTCGTAAGAAATGTCAGTGCTTTGCCTGTATATGAGGATTTCATTTCCCTAGTTTATGCTTCAAAAACCCAGATTCGTGTTTAGCCCTGAGCAAGAAACTCTGAAGTTTTATTGGGATGGAGGACACGTGTAACCAGATTCCTTATTCTCCTTTAGCAATAGACAGTGCAGTTTCCTGTATATGAGGATTCCCATTATCCATATTCCTACTCCCAAACATGAATGGTGGTTATCTCTTAGCAAGACGGTCTGTAGGTTTTTGGGATGGAGGCCTCGTGTAACCAGGATTCCTTATTCTTTTGTAACATCAGGTCGTGTAGTGTTCTGTATATGAGGACTCCCATTATTGAAATTCCTGCTTCATTCACAGCAAGACGTCAAGATATTTCCTGGTGACCTAGAATTTCAGTTGCTTGGATATCAAGAGAAAGACTCCCATAAAGTTCTTGAGAAATTGGAACCCAAGATTCCTGGTACAGTTTTCATAAGACACACTAAAAAATTGGCGACATAGAAGCCCAGATTCCTGATTAAACCATATTAAGTGACTTTGTAGATTTAGGCAATAGAGAACTCCAAGATCCGGATTCCCTTTCCATTCTCAGCAAGATGCCCTGAATTTCCCTGTCCATGTGGATTTCAAAACTCTGTGTACAATAATGCAGATGCCCAGATGTTTCCTAGGTAAGTGGAATCCATGGATCCTGGTTACATTTTAATAATACCTACTACATATTTGGCAACTTCAAAATCCTCGACACCTCTACAAATAAAGTACAAACGGAAATTTAAGGATTACCAAGTACATCTTAAGACCAAAGTTCCATCCAAATACAGCAATATGATATTTTTTTTCCGGTAGTCTGGCCTTAATTGTCCCAAGTAACTTAAGGGATTTGTACTACCAGATACCCAATTACAACTCTCAAGAGGACCAGAATGTTGCTGGAGTCCTGACATGACTGATTCATAATAGACACTAGCCAAATATCTCTGAAATATGACACGAACTCGAAGCCTTGATTCTTGTTTATACCGCAACAAGAAACCCTGAGAATTTTACGGATTCTGGACTTGTGTATCACAGATTCCTTATTGTTCTTTACCGAGGGGCCATGTAATGTCCTGTATATGAGGACCCTCTTTCCCCAGAATCCTGATTGGAAATCCTGACTCTTGCTTTGCCATTAGCAAGATGTCATGTAGATATTGTGTTGGAAGAACCATGTAAAAGATGTTTCTTTGTTCTTCTTATCTAGAGATCATATAGATTCTGCATATGAGGACTGCTATTACCCATGTTCCAGCTTCTAAACCCTGATTCTTGTTTGGCCCACAGCAGATGGCCTGTGATTTTAAGGACTGAGGACTACTATAATCCCGATTCTTTTTCTTCCTTTGCGATGGGCTGTGTATTTTCCTGTATATTAGGACTCTCATTAAATACATCCTGATTCGAAACTGATTGTTTTAGAACTGCCAAAGTTGCTCTGTAGTTTTCGGGATTGAGGAATCGTGTAACCCATATTCCTTATTCTTTCTTACGAAAATGTCATGTAATTTCCTGTAAATAAGGACTCCACTTTCCCGATTCATGCTTGAAAACACAATGATTCGTGTTTAGCCGATAGCAAGATGACCTTAACCTTTTTTGGGATTGAGGACCCGAGTAACGCAGATTCCTTATTCTTACTTAGCAATAGGCAGTGGTGTTTCCTGTATGTGAGGACTCCCTTTACCCAGATACCTACTTCAAAAATCTGAATCGTGGTTACCACTTAGGAAGACGGCCTGTAAGTTTGGGACTGAGGACTCATATAGGGATGATAACTTATGCTTCCTTACCTATGTGTCTTGTAATTTCCTGTATATGACGACCTCCATTACCCAGTTTCCTGCTTCAGTCTCCTCGATGCTGAGACAGTTCCTGGTGTTCGAGAATTCCAGTTTTGTGAATATCGAGAGAAAGATGACAATAATGTTCTTTGGGAAATGGAATTCAAGATTCCTGGTTCCCCTTCTAAGACCTCCCCAAAATATGGAATAGTCCAAATCCAAAACCCCAATTCCTACCTGCCCACCCACAAGATTTTTCTGTATTTGAGGTCACCTGAATCGAGGAATTTTGTACCAATATACCATTTGATTCTGGGGAATATGATTATTTTGTAGATGGTCCCAGGAAACAAAAGGATTTCTAGGGCCAAATCCTTGATTACAACTAACAAGAGGACCAGAAAGATCCTGAGGATCTGTAATGACAGATTTAGCGTATCCAGGGAGCAAGTAGCCCTGAAAATGTAGGGAACCAATAGCCCAGATTGCTGATTACACCTCATCAAGAGGCCCTGTAGATTCCGGAAAATGAGAACTCCTAGATCCGGATTTTCTTTTAATTCTCAGTAAGATGCCCAGATTTTTCCGGTCGATTTGGATTCCAAATTCAGTATATCAAAAGACAGATACCCAGAATTTTCCTAGGTTTGTGGATTCCATGATTCCTGGTTACCATTAAAAGTATGTAGTAAACATTGGCAAGTGCTAAACCCTTGGCCCCTCTCAAAATAAAAAGAGACACGGAATGGGAAGGAATACATGGTTCACCTTAAGACCAGAGTTACATCCAAATATGGCAAGAATATTCTTTTTGTCCTGGAATCTGGCCTTAGATGTTCTGAGGAACCTAAAGAACTTGGAGTGCCCAATACCATTTACAACTTATAAGAGGAACAGAATGTTGCTGAAGTCCTGAAATGACCGATTCACAATATCCGAATGCTACATTGCTCTGAAACATTTGGGGAGCTCGAAGATCTATTTCTTGTTTGTCCCATAGTAGACAACCTGGGAATTTTTTGTATTGAGGACACGTACAACAATGATTCTTTATTCGTACATACTTGGAGGCAATGTAGGGTCTTGTATGTGAGGACACTCTTACCCTTGATTCCTGTTTCGATACCCTGATTCTTGTTTAGCCCTTAGTAAGAAGTCATGTAGATTTTTTTGATAGAGGAACCATAGAAAACAGATTTCTACTTTTTTATTAGCAAAAGGTCATGTAGTTTCCTGTATTTGAGGATTGCTATTACCCACATTCATGCCTCGAATCCCTGATTCTACTTTAGCCGTCAGCAAGATGCTCTGTAGATTTTCAGGACTGAGGACTCGTATAAACCAGATTCCTTATTTTTAGCAACAGCCGTGCAGCTACCTGTATATGATTACTCCTGTTCACAGATACAGGCGTTGAAAGCTTGATTCTTCTTTAGATCTTAGCAAGACACAGTATACTTTTTTGGAGATTGAGAAAACATGTCACCCACATTCCTTATACTTTCGTAATAAATATCAGTGCATTTGCCTGTATATGGATTTCATTTCCCTAGGTATGCTTCAAAAACCCAAATTCCTGTTTAGCCCTTAGCAAGAAACCCTGAAGTTTTATTGGGATGGAGGATGCATGTAAACCAGATTCCTTATTCTCCTTTAGCAATAGACAGTGCGGTTTCCTGTATATGAGAACTCCCATTATCCTGATTCCTATTCCCAAACCTGAATGGTGCTTATCTCTTAGCAAGATGGTCTATAGGATTCTGGGATGGAGGCCTCGTGTAACCAAGATTCCTTATTCTTCCGTAGCAAAAGATTGTGTAGTGTTCTGTATATGAGGACTCCCATTACTGAAATTCCTGCTTCATTCTCAGCCAGACGCCAAGATATTTCCTGGTAAACTAGAACTCCAGTTGCTTGGATATCAAGAGAAAGACTCCCATAAAATTCTTGAGGAATTGGAACCCAAGATTCCTGGTCCCTTTTCAAAAGACACACTAAAAATGTGGTGACATAGAAGCCCATATTTCTGATTAAACCATATCAAGAACGTTGTAGGTTTAGACGATAAAGAACTCCATGAACCGGATTCCTTTTCCATTCTCAGAAGATGCCCTGAATTTCCCTGTCCATGTGGATTCTAAAACTCTATGTACAAAATTGCAGGTGCCCAGATGTTTCCTAGGGATGTCGAATCCATGGATCATTGTTACATTTTAATAGTACGTACTAAACAATTGGCAACTGCAAAACCCTCAGCCCCTCTACCAATAAAGTATAAACGGAAATTTAGGGATTACCAAGTTCATCTTAAGACCAAAGTTACATCCAAATACGGCAAAATAATACTTTTTTCCCGGGAGTTTGGCCTTAATTGTCCCGAGGAACTTAAGGGATTTGTACTACCAGATCCCCGATTACAACTCTCAAGAGGACCGGAATGTTGGAGTACCGGCTCCAACCTAGGAGGGAGGGTTAGGAACCACAACGGAGAGTCAAGACGGAGAGAAGAGACCATTCGGAGGCAGTTCTTCTGGGATCAGTCTGATCAGGACTGAGCCCAAATTTTATTCAGACTCCTTTCAACATATATACCATTTTCTATACCTTTCAGCAGTGTGATAATTACTTGCTGGTGGCATACAAATTCCATGATATATATCGCGCTTTACAAACTATGCATCACAAGACCATCACGACACTTGCACGTTCCAAGCTAACAATTCGAACTCCATGATGCCTGATGTTCTTCACAAAACTCACATCAAGGTCACAGATGCACAATTTCAATACAGTTCGTTCAAAGTGTCTTCCATAGTGTTCAATAAATCATTCATATTATACTTTCTGTTCTAAACCCTGATTAATACAAAAACTTTCTAAGTTAACTCTAGGTTCAATCCAAGTTCACTGACTCCTAATATTTTTTAACGATTGATATTATCAACTTAACACTATACTATAATTTATGAGTTTGCTTAAATGACTTAATTTTTATTTATTCC
>NW_007245834.1:0-1585 GCF_000164805.1 Carlito syrichta | reverse complement strand
CTATTTTCCTAGTATATTAATACATGGCTACGTGTAAAATTTCCTATTGTCATATTAGAAGCAAGATCAACACCGTTGGGAAAATTTCGTTATACTAATCAAGGATCTTAAAATTGGCCTACAGGAACAGGAACTAGAGTCATAATCTGAGAAAAGAAAATTTAAAAGCTTAAACAAAACTTAAAAGTTTTCTATGAATGCTTATTACTGTTTACATCTTTCCGATGGAAATTGTATTATCTTAAATGTATGTTTTATCCAAGCAAGTCTATTCTAAAAATCAAATAGTAGCTGTCACACTCTTGGTTAATGGACTGCACAGTTACCATGACAATTTCCACGGGCTGAAGCAAACAGAGTTTCGGCATATAATGAAACTAGAAAAACATCCTGCCTGGCTAGAGGCAGGGCAATAAAACTATTATGGTAATTTAGTTTCTAATCTTAATCCTAGGAGAAACTGCCTTTGGGAAGAAGAGCTGACTAACCAGTCTACCAGGAAATAGAAGTTTAAAAATACCTAGAAAGAAGTACAACTTAGAAAGGACAAGGCCATATAGAATAATTCTGCTGTGCAACTTTCCATCAGGTGTATAGAGATTTACTTATAAGTTTTACTGCCATGTATGCACACCGGTCACTAATCACACACCAATATCATAGGTATAACTGATATCCTCTGTCAGAGGTGATCTTCCAGATGTGCCTATACAGGCCTCAGCCGTGTAGCTATAGATGTTGGCTCCCAACATTTCCCCCTTTTTTATTAAAATCATACGTTAAACATCTTGGCTTCTGTCTTAGGTTGTTCTCACATCACCGTAGTTGTTACCCGCCAATGGCTGGTCCTCCCTCCAGGCAGAGGATGTCTTTCTTCGGTTCATACCAGGTGGCTGGAATCTTACCTGTCACTGAATACCAAGAGCATAAAGACTTGACGGGACATAGGGAGAGTGAAGAATGGTGAGCAGATGACACAGATGACATAAAATATTAGCCTTTATGACATAAGTGACCAGCTGATGGATGACATTATTTTTTTGTTTTATTAGTAAGAACTCCCAAATGAATATTATCAGAATTACGTTGAACTGCTTTCCTTAAACATTGGATGATGACTGGAATGATAAATAGCAGAAAAAGAACAATCATACCAATAGCAATGAAATTATAGATCAGATTCCAAACAGAATTGGAAGCCACAAACTGAGAAAGGGAAGAAGTAAATCTAGATGCTAGTTGAGAAAATGAATGTGAGGAGAGATGTGCCTGAGAAATAGCAGTAATCTGACTATGCAACTGTTGAATGTTTAAAGAAGAATTAGAAGACTGCCAAACTCCCATAACATGTTTCTGAACATCTGTCCAACTGACATTCTGACGATCATATGGCAAAGGTGTAACACAAATCCATTTAAATTGAGCGTGACAAGCTACAGACATCTGAACCTTCATGTGTTGTATTTGATTTCCTATATATATTAATGCTGATTCTAAAGCTTTCAACCTATCAATAATACCTTTATCTATCTGAGTAAATAAAGCTAAGCTAACATTTTGAGATAAATCATTCACATGATCAGCG
>NW_007245833.1:0-12804 GCF_000164805.1 Carlito syrichta | reverse complement strand
CCAGGAATCTAGTAATCATGATTTCTTTGGGCAGGGATGGAAGGGCCCAGCTGAATTCCTAAGCATCTTATATGTCTCTCCACTGGTGGGCAGTTACTTCGCCAAAATGCGAGTGTAAAACTTCTAGAGTCAGCATTTCAGGTGATCACTGGTAGACGGGATAAAGGAGCTGTAGCTTCTTATGTGTGTGGGAGGCTTTCCCTTGGATTTGTGATATACACAGAGCACAATGACTTCATGCTGAATTTTGAATTACAAAGTCAACATCAGCAAATGTATCCTCTATGATTTTAATCGTTCCTCCTAAGATGTCTTTTGATTTTTAAGAAGTACCATGAAGTTCCACAATTTTTTATTTTGTTCTCTCTTTCTTTTCCCCTTTGTTCAGATCCCAAAGTAATGGGACAGGAAGTCATTCCAGGATCAGTAGTATACTACAAACAGTCATAAATTCTGCTGGTTTATTGCAAGGTATACTTTCCTTTAGTTTCAAATGATCGTATTTGTTTTACTGAATTTATAGTTTATATGATACACTTCTTATCTACCTGTCCATCAGATTAGGTCAATAGGTAGTTTAATTTTCTCTAGAAATAGTGGAGTCTCTAGCATCATTTTTTGGAAATGATGTGTTGCCAAGGCATTATTAATTAGCCAGTGAAAGAAGGTTCGGTAACTTGAATGTTTTAAAAGAAAACCTGTGTTTTTCAGTAATCCAATTTAATATAACAAGCTGTTAGAATTGATAATATTGTACCCAACAGAGGTTATGAGATATCTAGCTATTTAAAATAACTTTGGAAACATTGTTTCATGAGGCAATGGCATATTCCCGAGAAGTGTTCCACGATTCCTTCCAATTCCTGAGGATTTTTCATTATGTGGTATTTATGTGAGATACTTCATGCTTAAGATGACCTGTTTAAAATATGCTACAAGGCTGGGCGCAGTGGCTCACATCTGTAATCACAGCATTTTGGGAGGCAAGCGCGGGAGGATTTCTTGAGCCCAGGAGTTCAAGACTAACCTAGGCAACATAGTAAGATCTTGTCTTTAAAAAAATAAAATAAAATTAGCTGAATGTGGTAGTACGTGCCTGTATTCTCAGCTATCAGGAGGCTGAGGCAGGAGGATTGCTTGAGCCCAGGAGTTTTAAGCTGCAGTATGCTATCATTGTGCCACTCTGCTCCAGCCAGAGTGACAGAGTGAGATCCCCCATCTCAAAAAAATAAAATATATGACAGATTGATCTTGCCTATATAGACTGTAGACAAAGAACTCCTCCATCAGTCTGTCTTCATTTCTCACCAGCTTATTCTGGAAGAGTGTTGGGTACATATATCTTGCTGTCCTATTCTGGTTCTTAATATGTATGTATTGCATGTCTGCAGTTTGTGGTTATAAAAGAAGCTGAGGTTGTTGGGACAAGTGAAGTTGAGCTTTGCCAGTTGTGTTTCCACAGACAAGTCACCTACCTTCTCTGGGCATTAGTGTTCTCTTCTATAATATGGACAATTTTGGATCTGTCTACCTTTTAGATTTGTTGTGTTTGATTACCAGTCACAATAAATGATATGGGCATACTCTGAAAACTGTATGCATCATGCAGATACAACATACCTTTTTATTCTGCTCCCCTTATGTTTAAATGGGTTTATGTAGGCTCTTGCATTTATCTCTCCTTAGTAATAAGCTTTGAGTGACAAGCAATTGTATGTGTTACTTAGTGCAGTGCTGTTTGCAGCTAGGCATTTAGTAAATGTTTGCTTGGTTGGTTCTTTGTTTCCATGATAAAAATTTTATACACTCAAATGTACTTAGTTTTTCAGTTTTGCCACCACTGACTATTCACTGTCTTTTTGCCTTTTAGGATGGCTGGATTGGTGTTCGATCAGTGACGCTTAAGAAAACATTAACAGCTACTGATTTCTACAATGGATATTTGCACCCGTGGTATCAAAAATTCCCAAACTCAACCAAGCCAATGCAGATTTCATACTCTCAGACTTCCAACAAAGAAGAAGCAGAAAATAATTTGTTGCTATGCAACAGTGCATTAATAGTTAGAAGATGGACAAGAACCTATTACACATTTGTAATTTTTTTAAAACCTTATACAAAAGGAATTACCTTGACTTCCAAAGAAGATGATACTGTTGGAGGATGAGAAGATTGTTGTCAAAAAGACAGATTGCCTCATCTTCCACTTTTTCTATAGCAGTAGTGTTAAAAACAGCCCTTTCTACCTAAATTACAGAAAACTTTAAATAAAACTTGTATGTATAATATTGAACTCACAGAGACTATACCTTTCCCTAAGAGTAGGGTTAACTAACTGTGTATGTATATACTGAAAATAAGTTTTACTAGAAACAGTTCATACATTGAATTTTAAAAGTCATGTCCCCCTTGACTGTGTTATCATTTTAGGAGTTTTTTATCTGCTTTTCTGATTTTCAGTAAACAGTAAAGTCGGCTCTTTATGTTTTCTGTTTTTCTACCAGCAAGGTCTCATCAAGTAGTAGACATAGAAAAATGTTTAATAACTTCTGCCACACTGAACTGTTGTATAAATTTAACATTTTACATTCATGCTTTTTTGAAGTAAAAATATACTAACATTTCTTTCAACTTAGTTGTGCAATAAGGGTTCATGAGCAACTGATCTTGCAACTCATCCTGTCTCCAGGAAGGTTTAGCTCTTCTGGAGAGAGGGAGGTACAGTGACCAATTATTAAATTTGTCTTTGAGAATCGTGACCTATCGGCTTTTCCTGCCTAGATTCTGTCCGTTAAAATCTTTTCTATTCATTAATTTATCTACTAATTCAACAACATTTATTGGCAGGATGATCATATAGTTGGTCATGTAAATTAGGATGCTTTCATGAGTAAAGGGAAGCACTTAAATAACAATTACTCCAGGACAGCAGGCATAAGCCAGGACTCTTCCAGCTTGACTGCACTGTGTGGACATCTGATTTATTGAGCACTTGCTGTGTAACTGGCTTTCAAGCTGGTTGCTAGAGATTCAGAGGTTAAATAATATTGGGCAACTTAAGTCTACTGGGGAGCTAAATGTGTAAGCAAATGTAATAGCTATAAATATCATATGGAGGTATAATTGAAGCATTAAGTATCCCTCAGGAGTGTCAGGCTTTCCAGAGGTGGTGAGTGGAATCTGAGGTCCTAAAGGCTGCATTCACTATTCAGATGAAAGCCTGGAAGGGTGTTTGGCATGCACAGAGGCACAGGGGTTGAAAAACGACATCTTACAGGAAGTTTTGGTAATTTGGCCTAGCTGGGTACATGACTGTTGTTTAATTATCATTCTTTAAACCATACATTTGTGGTACATTCTTTTATTTGTGTGAGCTATTTGTGCACATATATGAAACTGATGTGAAAAAACTAAATGGATTACGGAGGAGAAATCGCATGTTAAACACAATACAAAGAGCACAGTGTTTTGAAGAAGTTGCAATAATTGATATGAATGTAATATTGATGATAGAGATGAGACTAGAAAAGCAAGATGAGGCCTGATCATGGAGAAGTTTGAGTTAGGGAGTGACATGACCAGAAAGTTAACTTTGAGAGTGCTGTGGGAGATGGGTTTGAGGTGAAACCTGGCCAGGGCCAGGAAGCTCTGTTGGAAGGTTAGAAATGTGAAGATCTGAATGCCATCACCAGTTAGGATAGAGGAAGTGATTTAAGAGATTTTTGCCGTGTAAATGAAATTTGGGTTATTAAATTTTTTTTTTTTTTTCTGAAACAATGTCTTACTCTGTTACCTAGGCTGGATTGCAGTGGCACAATCCTGGCTCATGGCAGCCTTGACCTCCAGGACTCAAGTCATCCTTCCACCTCAGCCTCCTAAGTAGCTGGGACTGTAGGTATGCTCTACCATACCCATCTAATCTTTGTGTTGAAACTTGGGTTTGTGCTTGGGTATTATATCCTTATAGAGAGTTTTGGCTTTATCACTAATTAGCTTTCTGATCTCTCACTATTACTGAAATTGAACTTTATTTATTGAAATGTGAAATCGGCCTAACGATAAGCCAAACATTTGCAAATAGTTTAAAGAATCGATGGAAGACAACATCAAATGTTTTCTTTTTTGGGTGATGTGTATTACTCCAGGCACTCTGCTCACATGGGGGGATTCGAGAGAATGAGAACCAGCGTCCTCTGGGAGCTCATGAGTGTGATTTCTACAGGGGATCTAGGGAAGGACCACTCAAATACTGCCACTATGAGTGGGAACACCTATACTGAGGGCACAGCTCACTGCCAGAGTTGTGACCCAGGAAAGACTGAACTCTGCCTGTAACACCCAGAGAATTTTCAGCCCCTCAAATATGGTAACTGCCTTCACAAAGGGAGTATCTCTTTAATAATGGAGGGAATCACAAAGGAGTTCCCTTAAACCTTCATATTTGGTAAAATCAAGAGTCTGTATGAAGTCAGGCTCTTAGTCTCATGAACATGATTTAAAACACCTTTAAGGAAGGGAGGTTTAGTGTAGGAATATGAATAGACAAAGACTGAGAAGCCATCTAGAGCTAGGCAGCTCTGAGGTTTGGTGTTACTTACCCTGGGTCTCTTCTGCTCATCAGTTCCCCAAAATTTCTCTGATAGCATGTGTGCTCTCTCTGTTTAGGAGATTTGATCACTTACTACCTACTGGTTAATGGTCTTGCGTCTGCCACCTCACATTCTCTTTGGAGTCTATCTGATTATTTAGCTCATTACTTTTGCCTTTGCATGACAGAACCTTTTGTGCCAGATCACCTCTAGTCTTTGGCCAGAGTGTGAGTCAAGACCCTCCCATGACTAGCAATTCCATGCTGCATAAAAAACAGCATGGGGCTGACTAGGGGCTTTGGAAGTTGGTCATCATGATTGGCCTGTGTGGTATACGTTGGACTCTGAAACACTTTTCCTACAGATGAAATCTTGAGGTCAAGGCCCATCATATAGTGTGCAGTTCCACATCCAGAGAGCCTCAAGCGCACCCTGGGACTGGAGGGGAAACACTAGGTATAGAAATGCCATCTTGAAGTTAGCAGCCCATTCTTTGAGAAAAGTAAGTGATGTGCATCCCAGATAGGCCTCAGGAAACCATATTACCCACTCTTCATTGGGGCTCTTATGAAAACCACAATGCAATGTGATTGAGAAGGTTTCTGATGCGAATCAGATTCCTGGGCTCTACTCCAGACATTGAATCAGAATCTATGGGTATCAAACTCAGCATTTTATCACACTCATCAAATAATCTTTGTGCTAGAGCAGTAATAGCTTCAACTAGTTTAAGAGATGCACATGGATCTAAGTTCCCAGTTCGTCCACCACTAGAGTCCTGCAGGAAGGTGGAACTCAGCCTACTCTGCACTAGTTGAAAGGACGAACTTGCGGGCAACTCCTTCAGGTTCTCTCCCCTCAATAAATCCTGCTTTCACAAAAAGAAGAAGAAGAAGAAGAAGAATGGACTGGCAAACATTTATTTTGGTTCTTGAAGTTTCTGAGAAAACATGAGTTGCATCAGACTCAAAATTAAATTATGTTGCTAGTCACTAGTTGTGTGACTCAGGCCAAGGTACTGCAATTTTTAAAACTCTTGATTTCTCAGAACAGGAATACATATGGACGATGCTCAGGGAAGTGCCTGGGACATAATATACACTAAATAATATGTGTCAATGACTGGGCTATGGGTGCCCAGATATATTGCCAAACATTATATCAATTACAAATGTAATCATTCTTTTTTAAAAAGAATCCATTATAAATGGTTCTGTTTCAGTGAGTTGAAGAGTTTGACACAGAAAGGCTCTGGTAAGCGAACACTGGGAATAAGTTATTAGAACCTGTTTTCCAATAGAGAAATCAGATATTAAAGTAAATGTCCACGTGCTTTCTTGAAGAATCACCATTAACTGGTTTCTTTCGGTGAAGGAGAGAGTTGATGAATGAGATTCGTTTCTAAGTAAAAGTTTAGAACATGTTACTCAAACATTTATTTTTCCACAATGGGCATTCATGTGCCTATAGAGACATTCAGTAATAAAAGCCAAATGTAATCATGCTTTTCTTGCGATGCATCATGAGCTGTTTTCTTTCAAGGAATGGAAGAGTTTCACGAAGAAAGGTGTTTGAACATGTTTCTCCAAGAGGTCAAAAGGGAAACCCACCTTTTAAAATGGAAATTTGCTTTCTTAAAGATTCATCATTAATTATTTTCCTTCAGTGAATGGAAAAGTTTGACAAATGAGATGATTTTCTAAGTGAACGTTTAGGAAAAGCTATACGAACATATCATTTTCCCTACTGAGCCCTCATGAGCCTCTAGAGATATCTAGATCATCTGTGGGGCTTATGTATGTAATCTGAACTCTTCTAGAGTACAAGGCGAGACAATTGCCTGAGCCCATAAGCTCAGGAGCCTGGGCACTATGGCGAGACCTCGTCTCTGTAATAAATTTAAAAAGTAACTGGACTTGGTAGTGATGCACACCTGTAGTCCCAGCTACTTGGAAGGCTGAGGCAGTAGGATCACCTGAGTCCAACAAGTCGAGGCTGTAGTAGACATGATCGTGCCACTGCACTCCAGTCTGGGCGACAGAATGAAACTTTGACTCAAAAAAAAAAGAAAAAGATATCTAGCATGAAAGGGTAGATGTAATCATGCTTTCCCCAGGATGCATCAGAAACTGCTTTTCAGTGAATGGAAGGGTCTGTCACACAGAGGTTTTGGTAGCAAACGTTGCTTTCTAGTTCTTAGGGGATGAGGAACTGGCCTACAAACCAGGAGAGCCTCTACAGGCCTCTCCCAGGTTCCCTCAGTCTCTCCAGGGGAGCTAGTTTACAGAACAGGAGATCATCTGTGGGGCTGTCCCTGGTCAACATAGCAAGACATTGTCTCTACAAAAACAAAAGCAAACACAAAAAACTGGGCATGATGACGTGTGCCGGTAGTCCAGCTACTTGGGAAGCTGAGGCAGGAGGATTGCCTAAGCTCAGGAGGTAGAGAAGGCAGTATGTGATTCTTCCTGTATCAGCATCCATATGGATATACATTGCTGGTAGTTACCTTTAAAACTGGACATACTCTCCTTTTTTTTTGTCCTAAGAACATGTCTTTCAATCCAGAAAGGATTCTCTTGTGATTTTACATGTGTCAGAAGCATAGTAGACTTCTATCTGCTTTACGAGGTGACCAACTATCACGCTGGAGCAGAAGGAGTAAAATATGGAGGGTGAATCCAGGGTGCGGCTGCTTTTTATCATGGGTCTCAAGGACTCCTCGCTAACCAATGCCTCTCTGAAGCATTTTGCCTTTTGAGAAGAGCTGACTTCATCACAATCATTCAGTGCTCAGCATTGCGATGCTTTGGCTTAAATCCTGAATTTTGTAATCAGGTAAATGCCTGTACCCTCTATTGTTTTTTCAGTTTTCCCCCAACTTTTAATCTTGTCTAATATCCTCAAATGTTTTGCTTATTGACTAGTGAGCTGACAGCAGTATGTACTAAATCTCTGTATCAGCCTTGTAATTCTATAAACGAATGCTCACTGCATCCTCCAAGCATGAACTGTCTATAGCCAGCTTTATTTTCTTAAAAACTCTTTATTTTAAGAATATTTAATTGTCAAAATGTATATATTTAAAGTGTACAACATGATAAATTAACATATGCATACATTGTATACTGAATACTGAAATGCTTACATGAAATTTGTGGAGAGCAGTTGTTAAGTGTTCTCACCACACACACACACACAAACACACACAACTTACACTCACACAAATGATAATCATAGGTGGTGATAGATGTGCTCATTAATTTGGTGTTCATTTGCATCATTAATTTGGTGTTCATTTGCATATAATATATTCATGTGTCAAATTATACTAAATCCATATTTCTTCAAGATGAGGGACATAATTTCTCACTAAAGGGACCCAGTGATCCTTGAAGAAATGGTTGATTTCAGGTGCAGGGTAAGAAATCTTGAAGATGTACCTGGAACATCTTGTAGAACCAGAAAGAAATGCAGCTGTCCAGCACATGAGTCTGATTCCAAATATAATGGGAAGGCTTGAGAAGGATTGATTTCAGAGGATGACATATCTGGATTTTCGTTGATCTCAACCATGTACGGGCACAGAAAGGATATTGAGACCCTGAGAGGAAGAGACTTTCCCAGGATCACACTGCTGGCCCCCAGGACTATGTAAGTTGTATTTCATGCCACCTCTCCACCTTCTTAAAATTCTTCCATCTCTAAATGTGTGCACTATCAACATGTGACACACATCATGAGATGTATAAGTTTCATTTCATGCACACCTGATGAGATCCCTAAGAAGGAGATCATAGCACAATCTCCACTTTGCACTTTGAGAGGCTAGAGATGCCTCAAAGCCCACAAAGATGTTTTTGCAGTCATAGATCTATCTACTAAGAAAAAGTGTTTCTGACCCAACGCTCTCTCCTCAAACCTGAGACCCTGGCTACATCCAGGTCTTCCCAGGGTCTGGAAGGGGCCTATGTTTGCATAATTGTGAACAGGTAAGAAGTTATGTGGGGGAAGAGGGTAATAAATCAGCAGCCCAGCAAGGTCTTTAGAAGGGCTCAGGTGATAGAACCTTGAAGAGGTGACCTCACTTCCTTTGTGATAGATTCCAAGGGAAGTTAGAATCCTAGAGCTAACTGACTCATTTGGTGGGAGACGCTCAGTAGAGCAAGATGTTCTCCTGCTGTACCCCGACATTTCGCATACCTCACTTCAGGGAGGCCCGAAGTGAGAAACGTTTATCAGGACACAGATATTGGCACATGCCTCCACGCCGACACTTCAGACCATTTGTCATATGGCACTCACAGGTAACACAAGGCAGCCCAGGACAGGCCTATCCAGACCGGGCCTCTCTTGTGATCCCTATGGGGCAGACCCACACTCCTGTGTGATATGGGGGTGCCCTGTCTAGACAGGAGAATGTTGTCAGATGTGTGAAGCCTGGTAGGTCTATCAGGATCATAACAGTCAAGGCTGGGAGGATGGGAGGATGGGAGGGTGAGTTTTGGGGACCAAGTTTGTCCACTCAGATGCGAACCCTAAGACTTCAAGCTACCATCTGTTTCCTCCATGGCTAGAGTTCTATGTGGATACTCCTATGTGCCTATATTGTTGAGGAGAATCGCTAATGGGACTCTCATCTTGTGGGGATAACCAGGCAGGTCATCGAAACAGCTTGTGGCCTGGTTTCTGGGCACTCTCTTTGCAGGTCATCCAGGAACTGTGTGAGGGGCCCAACTCCTTCACGTCTGTGGACAAAGGGCAGATGTGTCACACCATCAGCCATGGCCAGCAAGGGGCCGGGGTGAGTATGGGCACACAGAGGTGTCCACAGACAGAAACTCAAGAAGACCAGAGTGGGCCGGGATCCAGACACACATATGAGGACTCCCTGGGCACTGTCCTAGGGCTTTTTTATTTGAATGGTCCACAGTCTCCTCCCAAAGGAATCAAAAACTGATTAGTCTCCAGTGGCGGATTGGTGAAGTGGAAAGTCCCTGTTACGTGCTTGTAGGAGTACTAAGGATAATGCCTTTGTGTTGTTTTCTCTTTATGCTCGACCATCTGTATCTTTGCATGTTGCTACTAGGTTTATAGATTTAACTTCCCACCCAGGTATCTCCTGTAGCAGCAGTTCTACTGCCTGCCAGTGCTTCTTCAAATCTCACAAACCATCAGACGTACTAGGAATATTTTACACAAAGCAATGAGGAGTTACACCCAAGGAATTTAAACTACTCTGTGCATTTACCTACAACGTCTCATCTCATGTACAAGTCCCTGCAGTCCTTCAGAACAGGGTCTGTGCCACTCATATCTTCAGAATATTCCATGAGGGAGGTTGTTTCCTACAGCGGCACAGGCTTTCAGTGCTGATAAAGCCTGACAGGATAAAATCCTATTTCCATGTTAGCCTCTCTCAGGGAACAACCTATGTGTGTCCTAAGACTGAAAGACTTTAACCATGGAGATTTAGTTTCTCACACTTCTGAAGGCTAGAAATCTGACATCACGCTGTTTCTCTGAAGCCTCTCTCCTTGACTTGGAGATGACTGTCTCCTCTCTGTGTGTTTACTAACTCTTGTGCTTCTTTGTATTCTTACGATGTCTACTGACAAGGACTCCAGTTATATTGAGTTAGGGCCCACTCCAGGGAACTCAACATTAATTACTCCTTTAATCTCCACAGGTGAAAATACAGGCACATTCGGGGGCACTAGGGGTTCCAACATGAACATACAAATTTTGGGGCAGGGACACTATTCATCCCACAACGTACACTAAACCTGTACAAAAGATAGGCCCGGGAAAGGAATTCCATGGTGAATGAATATGCACATGTCCAATGGGTATAACTACAGTCAGGTTACTTTTTAAATGAGCTATGGCAGGAACATTGGCCTCAGAAGTCTCTGAATGTAGCTGCTTCTCTGCATCCAGCCTTCCCTGAATGTGAACTTTCTTTTAGGTTTTTTTGTTGTTGTTGTTTTTAGCAATCTAGTGTCTATGTGGCAAATATAATCACTTTATCCCTTCATTCTAGTTTCCCAACTAATACATGTGAGTCGCCTCTTTAAATTGCTGAACACCTGTTTAGATTCTCTCTACCATGAGTCATCAGAACCTTGACTCTGTGATGGGCTTTTTCCCACCCTGTAGTCTCCCAGTATCAGCCCCTTGGATGGGTATAGGATTGCTGGAGCTGTATCTGAAGACTCCATTTCATGTTAGAGAAAGAAAAACAGATATGCCACCTTAGGCCAAAAGGGTTTTCCAAGGGTGTCTTGCCCTGTGCACTATCTCCAAAATTAACAGGAAAAGAGACTTTCCCAGGTCCTTCCCCTCCACGTCAGGAGCAGACCGAGGCTCAGAAAGCTTGTAGGAATTTCTTTTTTTTTTTTTTTTCCATCTTGCCATAAGTGGAAATTTATTTTTAAACAAGCAGATTTTGAAGTAATACAAGGAAATGAAGATGGGTTAAGTACCCATAAGCAAAGAGTCTTTATGCAAAATCCTGCTTGTAGGAATTTCATACAGTTCTTGCTGGTTAGCAACCCACATGCTGGTTAGCAGCCATTTCACATCCCAAAACCTGTGTTTTCTTCTTTCTTAAATGAGAAGATTTTGGGGGACTCTCTGGAATGATGTTCTTCATAGAGCCCATTAATACAGGCAGAGCTGTTGCTTCACAGGTGATCAAATACAATGAAGATGCCTTGAGCCTTGTAGTGGTTTAATCAATTCCTGGCCCCACATCAAATTTTACCATGAATACCTAGGGCATTTTTGCCGTGGACAGCATGTCCTCCAAATGAACAGGCCTCTGAAGGGGTTCCTGGTCTGAGTTCAGGACCTGCATCCTCTGGAAGTTGTGGTGGCATCACTGACTTTGTATGCCCCTCTTGTATCCTTAGCTTAAACATGTATCTACCCGGACCCAAAATCTAGATGCACTGCAAGTGATGCCGATTCCACAGCCAGGCACAAGGGAGCCGTTGGCGCAGTCCGTGGTTCCAGTCTCCCAGGGGGAAACTATCTTCTCCTTCACCACCTTCCTGGCTTCCTACCTGGGCTTTGCCACCACCCCACAGTTCCTGGAGCAGCTGCTTGGCAGGTGAGCATCCATTCCCTCCGAGGCATAGTGGCAAGGCTGGCACCTCCTAGCGTTGTTGTGGAGATGTCACTGCAGTCCCAGTTTGACCCTCTGAAATGTGGCTGTGAGAAGATGAACCTCAGAGGGATTTTGAAAGGATTAAGATATGGCAAGTGGGTCCCCAGTGCCTGACTCTGTGGAAAAGCTGCTGGGCGTGCTGTTCACATTTATTAGTTTTCTCTCCTCCACACTGAAGAACCCCTTTGTGTCATGCCTCAACGGTTCATGTTCCTTGAAGTTTGAAAAGCACAACTGTTTTTGTATTTGTATTTGTAATGGAAGTTTGGTATTCCTCCCAGCTGGTCTTTGTCCTTTACACAGATATGACAGAGTTCCCTGAATGCTGGAACATGAGCTCCTGGTCATGCAGATAACCAAGAGGGGTCTGAGTGGTGTTCGTTTGTTAAACACACACATACAAAGCACTTAGTTTGTGCAGGCACGTTTCTAGACACTTGACATAATTGGATGAACAAAGCAGAGGACAATGTCTGGGCCTTAGTTCCACACGGGGAGTCAGACATGCACAATAGACCTCATAAGCAGGTCACGGACACAGAATGTGTCCATGATGCCCTCATGGCCTCCTCTAGGAATCAATGAATACTCCTAGGTTCTGACCAGGATGACAGACCCCAGGACCAAGTATAAGATGGGTGGTGGTTCAGTCCAGAGGAAGGACCTCTGTGTCTCAAAAAGAATGGACGAATCATCTGTTCTGTGGCTGGGGAGAGACTGACAGAACCTAGGGTTTCATACACCTTGTGAGTGCCACAAGAGGGCTGATTTTGGGGCTTCTCTTGTAAGAAGAAAAAAATCAAACAGAGCTGTTGATGGGTCCTAAGCCCCCTGCCTTGAGAGGGGAGGCTGAGCCCAGAGTCAGCCCCAGAGAGCAATATCCCCTGGACAGTCCCATCCCAGCTCTGCCTGTCCTCCTTCACCCACGTGCACCCCTGTTGCAGCACCAGGGGGTCCAGATGAAGTTGTGTTGACGTCTACTCACAAACAAGCCTAGAGTCTCAACCCTGGGTGCCCAGGGCCTTCAGGAGAATGCTAGTGGGA
>NW_007245832.1:0-9637 GCF_000164805.1 Carlito syrichta | reverse complement strand
TCTGCTAACTTATCCCTGGCTTAAGACAGTGCTCATACTTAGGAATCGAAAGGGACTTTAGCTAAATGCTAATCTGGAATCTGGGAGTACTGGTCTCCATATTATTAAGAGCAATGCGCAATATGCATACCACAAATCGGGCATTACCAATACCCAGGAACCTGCTGCACCTCTTTATAATTGTAACTGAGAATCCGGCCTACTGGCCCATTTGTTTCCCAGGGTCCTGAGAGGCCAGATTCCACAATCATAGGATCATCTTGACATTTGTTAATGTGACCACTGGCTTCAGGTTTACCCTTTAGTCCAGAAAATACTGCTGGACATTCGTTTTGGTATTCAGAATATGTGATTAGGGGTTCCCACATATTTAGGACGTATTCTTAAGGGGGAGCCAGCAATCTTGGATTCCAGGTCCCTGGGAAACTTCTGGCCCTATGAGTATTGGTATGTAAGAGTTTGGACATCAACATCACCAGAAAACGTCTGGGTGTCTTTCTGCTAATAAAAAAGGAATCTGTGTTATGGGAGGCCTCAATCCATGAATTCTACAATGCTCCATTACAAGGGCTTATCTGGATTCTTGGCTTCTAGTTCTCCAAATTCTTCAGAGCAGCTTGCCACTTGGAAAGAACAAGTGTCATTATAGATTCCAAGCACCCTTCTGGTTTCTTGATAGTTATAACCAAGAACCAGTCTCTGCAATTCAGTTGGTTTCCTCGGGACAACTAAACCAGATTCCAGGATTGAAAGAATCACCTCGCCATATTTGTGAGTAACACTTGTCTTAAGATGTAACCTGTAATCCTAAAACTTCCGTTTGTGCATCTATTTGATATGGGCTGGGGATTTTGAGGTTGTTAAGCATGTAGTACATATTTTCAATGGTAACCAGGAATCACGGATTCCACATCCCTGGGAAAAAGCTGGGCATTTGTCTATTTGGATACAGAATTTTCGAATCCAGATTGCCAGGGAAAATCAGGGCTTCTTGCTGAGAATGAGAAGATTTCGGGTCCAGAGAGTCCTCAATCATCAAAATCTTTATGGTCTCTTGATAAGTTTAATGAGGAATCTGGGCTTGTAGGTCCCTACATTTTTCAGAGCTTCTTGCTGTGTGGATACCTAAAATCTCTAATTACAAATCCAGGACGATTCCGGTCTTCTTGATAGTTGAAAACGAGCATCTGGACCTAGAATTCCCTTTGTCTATTATGAACATCTTCTGCCATAATCCAGTTCTCCAGGAATCAGTTGGCATTTTATGACAAAATCCCTCACTTCAGGTTACCTCAAAAGCATAATTTCTTATGGACAGGCTGGTGGGAATTGGGCTATTCGCTTTAGAATATTCCACATTTTTATTATGTCTTCTTAAGGGGAATCTGGTAACATGGATTACAGTTCCCAGGTACTATATGGGAGTTTTTCTAATAATACCCAAACAACTGGAATTCTACATTCATCAGGAAATATGTCAAGTATTGCTGAGAATGGAGCAGAAGTCTGTGTAAAGGGAGTCCTCATATATGGAAAACAACATGACCTCTTGCTACGGAAGTAAAAAAAATCCGGGTTACACGAGTCCTCAAATCCCTAAAAACCTACAGGGAGTCTTACTAAGGGAGAAAAATGTATCACGGATTTGAAGCATGGATCTGGGGAATGAGAGTCCTCATACATAGGAAACATCACAGCCTCTTACTAAGGATGAATAAGGAATCTGGGTCACACATGTCCTCAATCCTTAAAACCTACAGGGCGACTTTCTAAGGACTAAACAAGAATCATAGTTTTGATGCAAGAATCTGGGTAATGGGAGCCTTCATATACTGGAAACTACACAGCCTCTTGCTAAGAAATAATAAGGAATCTGTATTTCACCAGTCCTCAATGCCAAAAATCTACCGGGCGTCTTGCTAAGGGTTAAACAAAAATCAGGATTTCGAAGCAGAAATCTGAGGAATGGGAGTCCTCATATACAGGAAAATACACGGGCTCTTGCTACGGAAGAATAAAGAATCTGGGATACACGAGTCCTCAATTCCTATAATGTACAGGGCATCTTGCTAAGGCCTACAAGACGCTGGGGTTCGATGTTCCCATATTTTTCAGAGGTGTTTCCTATGTGGATATGAGGAATCAGTTATTCCATAAGTCCAGCAACATTCTGGCCCTCTCGATAGTTTAAACGAAATATGGCACTACAAGTCAATTTAGATTCTGGATCCTCTAATGCCAAATTCCACGACACAAGTAATCATCTTGCATTTTTTGAATGTAAGCCCTGAGTTCAGGGTTTCCTCATACTTCAGAAACTTCTGATAGTTCAGCTATTCGGAATTAGCACCTTGGGTTTAGATGTTGCATAATGTTTAGAAGGTATTTTTGGAAGGGCACCATGATCATGGTATCCAAGGACACAGGAACATTCTGGAGTCTTTCTATTGGGAGTCACGAGTCTGGACTTCCAGGGCACTGGAAAACATCTGGTCGTATTGGTGAAATAAGAACAGGAATCTGAGGCACTATGTCCCTAGAAAGCTTCTACTCATGTTACTAATAGGAAACAAGAAAAATCAGTTTCCATGTGACCAGTAAACTTCTGGGTAGTTGCTAATTTATCCCTGGCTTAAGGAAGTTTGCATAACTAGAAGCCTACAGCATTTTTCTAAATGCTAATCAGGCATTTGGGAGTACCATTCCCCACATTTTTCAGAGCTAATTCTTATATTCGTACCACAAATCTGTCATTACTAATAACCACGAAGTAGCTGCTCCTCTTCTTAGTTGTAATAGAGAATCTGACCATCTACTTGGCTTTTTTTGCAGGAGGCTGTAAGACCAGATTCCACAACCCAATGAATCATCTCGCCATTTTTAGTGTAATTTCTGGCTTCAGGTTTACCTCCTAATCCAGAAACTACTGCTGGGATTTTAGATTGATGTTGGAACTTGGGATTAGGATTTCCCACATATTTAGGACATTCTTAAAGGGGATCCAGCAATCTTGGATTCCAGGGACCTCCTTTCATTTTGGGCTAATGAATATTGGTATATAAGAGTTTTTACTTCCACGTGGTCAGGTAACGTCCAGGAGGCTTACTAAGAACAAAAAGAATCTGGGATATGTGGGTCGCCAAACCAAGAAGTCTACATGGTCACAGTATAAGGGCTAATCTGGAATCTGGGCTTCTAATTCACGACATTATTTAGGGCTACATGTCTCTTGGACATGACAATTTTGTCATTATAGAATCTCAGCAACCTTCTGGTCTTCTAGATAGTTGTAACCGAGAATGTGGACCTACAAGTCCATTGGGTTCCTCGGGACAACAAAGGGCAGATTCCAGGACACAAAGATTCTTATCACCATATTTGTAGGTAACTCTCATCTTAAGATGTACCTTGTAATCCTAAAACTCCCCTTTCTCCTTCAATTCATAGGAATCTGTTGTTTTGAGGTTGCCAAATATTTATTAGGTATTTTAAGGGTAATCAAGATTCTTGGATTTCACACCCTAGGAAACTTCTGGGCACATGCGTATTTGTATACAAAGTTTGGGGATACACATCAGGAGGGAATATCATGGCATCTTGCTGAGAACGAAATGGAAATACGGTTCTAGGAGTCCTCATTGGACAAATGTACAGGGCCTCTACATAAGGTTTCATCAGCAATCTGGTCTTCGAGGTCCATACATTTTTTAGAACTCCTTCCTCCGTGGTTACCCTAAATCTATCATTAGAGATCGGCAGCAACTTTCTGGTCCTCTTCATAGTTGTAATCAAGGTTCTGGCCATACAGATCCTTTTGTCTCCTAGAAACATCTACGAACATAATCAGTTACCCTAGGTATCCAAAGGCATATTGGTTCATAATACCTTGATTAAGGTTACCTCCAACTACAGAAATTTCTTGTGGTCGGGCTGGTGGGAATTGGGACATTGGGTTTATAAGATTTCACATTTTGGAGGTGGTCTTGTTAAGAGGAACCAGGAATCTTGGATTCCAGTTCCCCAAGAACGTTATGGGAGTCTTTCTCTTGATATCCAAACAACTGGAATTTTAGGCCACGGGGAAATGTCTCAGCGCCTTGCTGAGAATGAAGCAGGATTCTGGGTTATGGTCATCCGCGTATACTGAAAAACACGGCCTCTTGCTAAGAAAGAGTGAGGATTTTAGGTTGCACTAATCCCCAATCCCAAAAATACACAGGGCGTCTTATTAAGAGGTAACCGAGATTCCAGTTTTTGGAGTGGGAATCTGGGTAATGCGAGTACTCATATAGAGGAAACTGTACTGCCTATTGCTAAGGAAGAATAAGGAATATGGTTACACGTGTCCTCAATCACAAAAAAAATTCAGGGCGTATTGCTAAGGGGTAAACATGAATCCGAGTTTTGATGCATGTATCTGGGGAAATGGAGTCCACATATACAGGCAATTACATGACCTTTTGTTAAGAAAGAATAAGGAATCTGGGTTACACGTGTTCTCAATCCCCAAAAAACTGCAGGGTGCCTTGCTAAGGGCTAAACAAGATTCAGGGATTCGAAGCAGGATTGTGGCATATAGTCCTCATTACAGGAAAATTCGCGGCCTCTTGCTAACGAAAAATAAAGGATCTGTTTTAAACGGTTCTTCAGTCACAAAACCTACATGGGGTCTTGCTAAGGGATAAACAAGAATCAGTTTTCAAAATAGGAATCTAGGAAAAGGGAGTCCTCATATACAGGACACTTCACAGACTCTAGCGAAGGAAGAATAAGAAATCTGTGTTACACGAGTCCTCAATACGAAAAAATTATCAGGGCGTCTTGCTACGGGACAAACAAGAATCAGGGCTTCGAAATCCCCTCATGCGTGAAGCTATTTGGCATGTGGATATTACAAATCAGTCAATTCAGGACTCCAGCAACATTCTGTTTCCCTTGATAGTTGTAAACGGGTAACTAGCCCTACAAGTCCTTTAGTTTCCTCGGGACAAGTAAGGTGGGATTGCAGGACCAAAAGGATCATCTTGCCATATTTGGATGTAACTCTGGTCTTCAGATGAAACTTTTAAGTCTTAAAAATCCGTTTGTCCTTTTATTTAGAGAAGGGCTGTGGGTTTTGCAGTTGCCAAATGTTTAGTACGTATTTTTAAAGGTAACCAGGAATCATGGATTCCTCATCCCTAGGACCCTTCTGGATATCTGTTTTTTTGGATACAGTGTTTTTGAATTCACATCGAAAAGGAAAATCAGGGCATCTTGCTGAGAAAGAAAAGGGAATCCGAGTTCTTGGAGTTCTCATTCACAGAAGCCTACAGTGCCTCATGATAAGGTTTAAGCAGGAATCTGGGCTTCTAGGTCCCCACATTGTTAGGGTGTCTTGTACATGGGAACCAGGAATCTTTGATTCCAATTCCCCCAAGAAACTTCTGGGAGTCTTACTATTGTTATCCAAACAACTTGAATTCTACATCACCAGGAAATGTCTCGGTGTCTTGCTGAGAATGAAGTAGGAATCTGGGTAATGGCAGTCCTTATATACTGGACACTGCACTACCTCTTGCTATGGATGAATAAGGAATCTGGGTTACATGAGTCCTCAATCCCGTAAATCGACAGGGCATCTTGCTAAGGGCTAAACAAGAACCAGGGCTTCGAGCACCCTTCATGTTTTAGAACTATTTGTTTTGTGGATATTACGAATCAATCATTCCTGGACTCCAGCAGCACTCTGGTTGTGAACAAGAATCTAGCACTACTAGTCCATTTAGATACTTGGTACCTCTGGTGCCAGATTCCAGGACACAAGAAATCCTCTCGAATTTTTTGTATGTAAGCCCTGACTTCATTGTTACCTCGTACTCCTGAAACTTCCTTGGCTCCGCTGTTCAGAATTAGTATTTTGAATTTAGGTTTTCAAATCTTTAGGAGGTTTTTTTGGAGTGAACCAGGAATCTTATAATCCACGTCCCCAGCCATATTGTTGTCATCTTTCTATGTTTATACAAGAGTCTGGACTTCCAAGTCAACAGGAAACATCTCGTCGTTTTGCTTAGAACCAAGTAGGAATCTGGGTCACTGTGTCCCTTGAAACTTTCTACACATGTTACTTAAGGGAAACCAGGAAATTCGGTGTCCATATAACTTGAAAACATCTGGCCAATTGCTAAATTATCCCTGGATTAACACAGTGCTCATACTTAGGAATCGACAGGGACTTTAGCTAAATGCTAATCTGAAATCTGGGAATCCTGTACCCCATATTATTGAGAGCAAAGTCCTATTGCATACCACAAATCGAGCATTACCGATCCCCAGGAACGTGCTGCACCTCTTGATAGTTGTAACTGAGAATCCGGCCTACTGGTCCGTTTGTTTCACAGGGTCCTGAAAGGACAGATTCCACAATCATAGGTTCATCTTGTCCTTTTTTCTGTGACCACTGTCCTCAGGTTTACCTCATAGTCCAGAAACTTCTGCTGGACATGCGTTTTGGTATTCAGAATATGTGATTAGGGGTTCCCACATATTTAGGACGTATTCTTATGGGGGAACCAGCAATCTTGGATTCCAGGTTCCTGGAAACTTCTGGCCCTATATGTATTAGCATGTAAGAGTTTGGATATCCACCTCACCAGAAAACATCCAGGTGTCTTTCTGATAATAAAGAAGGAATCCATGTTACGGGAGGCCTCAATCCATGAACTCTACAGTGCTCCATTATAAGGTCTTATCTGGAATCTGGGCTTCTAGTTCTCCAAATTTTTCAGAGCAACTTGCCACTTGGAAAGGACAAGTGTCATTATAGATTCCCAGCACCCTTCTGGTTTCTTGATAGTTATAACCAAGAACCACTCTCTGCCATTCAGTTGGTTAACTCAGGACAACTAAACCAGATTCCAGGACTGAAAGAATCATCTCGCCATATTTGTGTAACACTTGTCTTAAGATGGAACATGGAATCCTAAAACATCCGTTTGTGCATCTATTTGATATGGGCTGGGGCTTTTGAGGTTGCTAAGCATGTAGTACATATTTTTAAAGGTAACCAGGAATCACGGATTCCACGTCCCTGGGAAAAAGCTGGGCATTTGTATATTTGCATACAGAATTTTCGAATCCAATATGGAAGGGAAAATCAGGGCATCTTGCTGAGAATGAGATGAGAATCCAGGTCCAGGAAGTCCTCAATCATCAAAATCTATAGGTCCTCTTGATAAGTTTAATGAGGAATCTGGGTTTTTAGGTCCTTATATTTTTCAGAGCTACTTGCTGGGTGGATACCTAAAATCTCTCATTACAGATCCAAGACAATCCCAGTCCTCTTGATAGTTGAAAATGAGCATCTGGACCTAGAATTCCTTATGTGTCTTATAAACATCTTCGGCCATAATCCAGTTCCCCAGGAATCAATTGGCATTTTACGACAAAATTCCTTGTTTCAGGTTACCTCAAATTACGGAAATTTCTTGTCGTCAGGTTGGTGGGAATTGGGATATTGGGTTTAGAATATTCCACATTTTTACGATGTCTTGTTAAGGGGAATCTGGTAACTTGGATTACAGTTCCCTGGTACTATATGGGAGTTTTTCTATTGATAACCAAACAACTGGCGTTCTACGTTCATCCGGAAATATCTCAAGTATTGTTGAGAATGGAGCAGGAGTCTGCGTAAAGGGAGTCCTCCTATATGGGAAACTACATGGCTTCTTGCTACGGAAGAAAAAAAAATCTGGGGTATATGAGTCCTCAAATCCCGAAAAACCTACAGGAAGTCATACTAAAGAGAAAAAAGTATCAGGATTTGAAGAGTGATTCTGGGGAATGGGAGTACTCGTATAGGAAATGTCACAGCCTCTTGTTAAGGATGAATAAGGAATCTGTGTTACACATGTCCTCAACACTTTAAAACTACAGGGGATCTTTCTAAGGACTAAAGAAGAATCAGGGTTTCGAAGCAGGAATCTAGGTAATGGGAGAGTTCATATAAGCAAACTACACAGCCTCTTGCTAAGAAAGAATAAGGAATCTGGTTTTCATGAGTCCTTGATGCCAAAAATCTACTGGGTGTCTTGCTAAGGGCTAAAGAAGAATCAGGATTTCGAAGCAGGAATCTGGGGAATTGGATTCCTCATATACATGAAAATACATGGGCTCTGCCTAAGGAAGAAAAAAGAATCTGGGTTACACGAGTCCTCAATTCCTATAACGTACAGGGCGTCTTCCTAAGGCCTACAAGACACCGGGCTTCGAAGTCCCCATACTTTTCAGAGCCGTTTCCCATGTGGATATTATGAATCAGTCATTCCGGAAGTCCAGCAACATTCTGGTCTTCTCGATAGTTTAAACGAAAATATGGCACTACAAGTCCATTTAGATTCTGGATTCTCTAACGCCAAATTCCAGGACACAAGTAATCATCTCAGGTTTTTTTAATTTAAGCCCTGAGTTCAGGGTTACCTCAAACTCCAGAAAATACTGGTAGTTCAGCTATTCAGAATTAGGACCTTGGGCTTAGATGTTCCACCATGGTTAGAAGGTATTTTTGGTAGGGCACGAGGGTCTTGGTTTCCAAGTCCACAGGGACATTTTGGAATCTTTCTAATGGGAACCATGGGTGTGGACTTCCAGGGCACTGGGAAACATATGTTCGTATTGTTGAGGTCGAACAGGAATGTTAGACACTATGTCCCTAGAAAGCTTCTACCCAAGTTACCAATGTGGAACAAGAAAAATCAGTTTCCATGTGACCAGCAAACTTCTGGGTAGTTGCTAATTTATACCTGGATTAAGGAAGTTTGCATAACTAGAAGCCCACAGGATTTTTCTAAATGCTAATCAGGCATTTGGGAGTCCCAGTCCCCACATTTTGCAGAGCTAATTCCTATATCCGTTCCACAAATCTGACATTACTAATCACCACGAACCAGTTGCTCCGCTTCTTAGTTTAAATAGAGAATCAGGCCATCTGCTTGGCTTTTCCTGCAGGAGGCTTTAAGGCCAGATTCCACAATGCAATGAATCATCTCGCCATTTTTAGTGTAATTTCTGGCTTCAGGTTGACCTCCTAATCCAGAAACTAATGCTGGAATTTTAGATTGATTTCAGAACTTGGGATTAGGAGTTCCCACATATTTAGGACGTATTCTAAAAGCGGATCCAGCAATCTTGGATTCCAGGGACCTCCTGACCTCTGGGAGAATGAATATTGGTATATAAGAGTTTTTACTTCCACATGGTCAGGTAACTTCCAGGAGTCTTACTGAGAACACAAAGAATCTGGGTTACAATGGTCGCCAAACCAAGACGTCTACTTAGGCACATTATAAGGGCTAATCTGCAATCTGGGCTTCTAATTCTCCACATTATTTAGGGTACAAGCCTCTTGGATATGACAATTTTGTCATTGAGAATCTCAGCAAACTTCTGGTCTTCTTGATAGTTGTAACCGAGAATGTGGACCTACAAGTCCATTTTGTTCCTCAGGTCAACAAAGGGCAGATTCCAGGACCCAATGATTCTTATCACCATATTTGTAGGTAACTCTCATCTTAAGATGTACCTTGTAATCCTAAAACTTCCGTTTGTCCTTCAATTCATATAGGGGCCTGGCGTTTTGAGGTTGCCAAATATTTATTAG
>NW_007245831.1:1847-12205 GCF_000164805.1 Carlito syrichta | reverse complement strand
TTCGTACCTAGGGCTTTATTGTAGCTAAGACTTTATCTGTACTATGTGTACCCAGATGTGCGGGCATCTGAGACACTGTTTCGTGTAGCAGGTTGCATTCCTCACAGCCTGCCTTTGGCTAGGATGCAGAGCTTCCAAGCGAGAACGTTGCCTATGAGCCTGGGGTACTCAAGGCCTGCTACGGTGGCAGTGCTTGTCTGCTCCCCACATCACATCTGCTCCAAGATGAGACCAAGTATAGGCTTGGTTCCTTGAACACAAGCCAAAAACACTAGGACCTTGTCATCTTATGCTCCAGTTTCCTTCAGTACGACACCATATCCGGCTAATTTTTTATGTTTATTATAGAGATGAGGGCTTGCTAGGTTGCCTGGGCTTGTCTCGAACTTCTAGACTCAGGCAATCCTTTTACCTCGACCTCTCATAATGCTGAGATTACAGGCGGGAGTCACTGCACCCAGCCACTTTTCTTTCCCCCTTTCAAATAAACTGCTACCATCTATGTACCACTCATGCTCTGGATCTGTGAGGAAACATTTGTTAAATCTGCTTAGACTGCCCTAGTAACTTCTAACATTTCCAGGCACGCATGTTCTATGGGCCCTGGTGTGGACCTCAGAGTAACCTGGTTTAGAGTGTTGTATTTTTGGATAGTAATGTTAGGATCTCCCACCAAGAAAGTCTGGTATTTGGTATGGCGTGAGCTGGTGAGAATTCTACAGGCATTATTGTTTAAAATATCTATCCAGAGGCTGGGTGCGCTGGCTCAAAGCCTGTATCGCAGCACTTTGGGAGGCTGAGAGGTGAGAGGATTGCCTGAGCCAAGGGGTTCAAGACCATCCTGGGCAACTGAGACCTCCTCTCTACAATAAATCAAATAATAAGCTGGGAGTGGTGGCGCGTGCCTTTAGTTCCAGTTACTTGGAAGGCTGAGGCTAAAGGATCGCCTGAGCCCAGCAGGTCGAGGTCACGGTCACTGTGTACGTGACACTGCACTCCAGCCTTGATGACAGAGTGAGACTCTGAGTCAAAAAAATAAAATATCTAGCTGATAGCGATGGCTCATGCCTGTAATCTGGGAGGCCAAGGCTAGAGACTTGCCTGAGTCGGGGTTTCGAGACCAGCCTGAGCAACTTGGCAAGTGCTGGTCTCTACAATAAACCAAAAAATTAGCTGGGCATGGTGGTGTCCATATGTTCCAGTTACTTGGACGGCTGAGGTGGGCAAATCACCCGAGCCCAGCAAGTAGAGGCTGCGTTGACTGCAAGCCAGCCCCTGCACTCCATTCTGGCATAGAGAGAGACTTTGCCAAAAGAAAACGAGTGGGTCAGACTCAGTGGCTCAATGTGTCATCCCAGTACTTTGGGAAGCGGAGGCAAGTGGATTGCCTGAGGCCGGTGGTTGGAGACCAGTCCAGGCAATTTGGTGAGACCTCATCTCTACAATAAATCAATAAATGAATAAATAAATAAATAAGCCTGTAGTGGTATTGTGTGCTTTTAGTTCTGGCTACTTGGAAGGCTGAGGTGGAAGGATCTCCGAAGCCTAGCAGGTCGGCGCTGGGGTGACCATGAACATGCCACTGCACTCCAGCTTGGATAAGAGTGAGACACCAACACACACACACACACACACACACACACACACAGAGTGGAATGATCCTATTCCACTTTCCCAGAGGACTGGGGATGACAGGTTACATGGAAAGTATAATCAATGCCTAGGGCTTCTGACACCTGTTGTGTAATTTGGAGGGTAAAATCCTTTATCACTCTGCAAAGAAACAGGAAGGCCAAAACCAGGATTATTGCATTTCCTAAGGCCTGCAAAACCTCTGGGGCTTTTTCTGATGTGGTCAGAAAAGCCAGACTGAAAATGTATACTCCTGGGGTGGGGAGGACACATTCGTGTGCTGACCATAAGTAAGTTTGCTAACCTCCTGTGTTAGTGTGGCTGTAGCAGCCAGCACTGAGACAGGGTGGGTGGCCAAACCTTTGCCGTGTTGTCCAGTTGCTTTGACAAGAAAGCCACGTCTTAAAATCAGGTCCCTATTTTTGTCCCACTAGCCCCCGTGCTATTCGTCTCCTCTCATGTGTGGAGGAGAAACTTCTTTTGGAGGTTTGGTAGGGCCACGACTAGAGCCTGTGTGAGAGCTTCTTTCAGAGCAATGGGCTGGGTGCCGTGGCATCTGCCTGTAATGGCAGCACTTTGGGAGGCGGAGTTGAGAGGGTTGCCTGAGCCCATGGGTCAAGACCAGCCTGGGCAACTTGGTGAGACGTCATCTCTACAATAAGTAAAAAAAGACACAGTGGCACGTGCCTGTAGTTCGAGCTACTTGGAATGCTGAGGTAGAAGCATCACCTGAGCCCAGTAGGCTGAGGCTGTAGTGGCCGAAAGTGTCCCACTCCCCTCCAGCCCGGGCAACAGAGTGAGATTCCAACTCAAAAAGAAAAGAGCAGTGAATGTTGTTTGTGGTCGAGAATACCAATTTAGAGACTTGGGTTCTGGGCCTTGAGTGGCCTCGTCTAAAAGTTTAGCTCTGAGGCCGTATTTAGGGATCCAAATTCTGAAACAGCATGTGAGACCCCCCCAAAATGTCTGGAGTTCTTTCTTGGACCACGGCAACAGTAAGACCATAATAACCTGCTTTCTTTGGATATTATGGCTCTGTGTCCTGGGCAGAGCTGAAAGCCCAAATAAGTAACTTCCTGTAAATTTAATTGCGTCTTAGAGTGGGACACTCATAACCCACTGTTGCAGAGAAAAGTGAGGAGGGTCGCTGTGTCTTGCTGGGAGGAGGTCAAAGTTGGACTGCACAAAAATGAATGAACGTGCTGGATAAGGGTACTGCTGGTAAACCAAAGTTGGGAGCAGTCAGAGCCTAATGCCTGACCAAAGGGATGGGGGCTATCTCGAAAGCCCTGGGGAAGAACCATCCATGTGAGTTGTTGAGAATGCCTATTTATGCCGGGTGCGGAGGGTCACACCTGTAGTCCCAGCATTTTGGAGGCAGAAGTGAGAGGATTACCTGAGCCCAGGGGCTTGAGACCAGTCTGGGCAACCTGGACTGACCTTGTCTCTACAATAAAATTGTAAAAAATTAGCCAGGTGTGGTGGCGAGCGCCTGTGGTTCCAGCTACTTGGAAGGCTGAGGCAGAAAGTCTGAGCCCAGCAGATCAAGGCTGCGGTGTATGTGAGTGTGTCACAGAACTCTAGCCTGTGCGACAGAGTGAGACTCTGGCTCAAAAAAAAAAAAAAAAAAGGGTTCTGATAGAAGGTTTGGTGGGCCTTTCGCTAACTTCTGGGATTTTCTTCTTTCTTTCTTTTTTTTTTTTTTGAGTCAGAGTCTCAGTCTGTCGCCCAGGCTAGAGTGCACTGGCACGCTCATGGCCACCTGCTCGGATCAGGCGATCCTTCTGCCTCAGCCTGTCAAGCAGCTAGAACTACAGGCATGTGCCACCATGTCTGGCTTTTTTTGGGAATTATTGTAGCGACAAGGTTTCGTCAAGTTGCCCAGGCTGATCTCGAACCCCTGGACTCAGGCATCCTCTCACCTCGGCCTCCCAATGTCCTAGGAGTATAGGTGTGAGCCACCGTGTTCGGCCTGGAATTTTCTTTTTATAGCTGTAGCTGACTGGGAAATGAAAGACTCAGTTAAACTGGATTGGCACTCTGGAAAGTCTGAATCAAGATTTGTGTAATGCTGTTTAGTTTCTGCCAGGAGGCCAGAAAAACTGTGAGATTTTCATTAGGCTCTTGTAAAACCTCTTTAACTTTATCATAATTAATATGTTAAATAATAGCTCACTTCATGCTTTGCCTAGGCAGGCTATCACATGATCTCGCCTTTCCCTAGCTGGAGAATTAAGTCCATAACCCTACTTAGGGTCTTCTCCAGGCACTGCTTTAGCATCCAGGTGGGTACCAGGCATGGGCGTGATGCAGTCCAGTAGCAAATTCACGAGCTCTTTCATAAATGTGGCTAACTCCTCAGAATAAATAGCAGTATGATTAAAATAGCATTAATATCTCTCCAGTTTAGATTGTAGGTATGAGAGAGTTGTTGGTATTCTTGGGCAAAGTTGGTTGGGTCAATAGAGAAGGAACCTAATTTGGATTCAATGTGAGAAAGTTCTGACGTGGAAAATGGAACGTGGAGTCTGACAAGTCCCTCTGACCCTGCCACCTCCCTAAGAAGGAATTGGTGGGCTACAGTAGAGGCCTGGGAGGGCTTGCTCGAGTGAGTATGAGCAAGTCAGGGCTCAGAAGGTGATGGGGAAAGGGGAAGATGAGGGATGTCGAAAGGACCAGGTGTCGTGGTATGGATCACGTACAGATAGGGTGATTGTGGCTGGTTGGATATGGATAGATGGAGAGGTGCATGGCATCCCTGGAGCCAGTGTGCTGGAGGTATGTGCTGATAACCAGAGAGCCGAGTAATGCCAAGAATTGCAACACACAAAGAGGTGAAAGAAGAAAAAATGTATTTAAGAAAAGTTCACTTCCCACAGACAGGAAGTGGGCCTATACTCTGGATGAATGTGGCCCTGCAGCACGCCTCCCCCCTCCCAGCCCCAGTTTAAATCCTTTCCCTTGGAGGTGCTGCAATCAGATAGGTGTGACTGCCGTGACTTCCTTGTTGACCACCTGTGAATGTCGTGGAGACCCCATGACACAAAGACCACTAATGTCTGCCCACATTATCACGGCCACTGGAGAAGGGCACCATAAAGATCCCAGTGTTCTTGTACATTCCTGAATAACATTCCTTAGAGTAATGGAGGTTACACTTCCCCTTATCTCCTATGCATTTCCAGTGGGCAGCCCCAGGGAATCCTTGACTTCCCTGTAGACAGTGCCCAATCGCTCCCCCCTCTGAGGGGTCACAAGTCCTGGGACCTGCATAACTTTTGTAATCACAGGTTTTGTGATTTGCATAGCTTTTGCCTAATTCATGCTGTCTTAGGCCTTGTAAACTCCCTTTACCCTAGGCAAGCTTATTGCCACTTCTGCAGGGCCCTACTGTGAGATACCTCTGATACCTGGCACCAGGAATCTGGGTTTCTGAAAAGACAAAGTCAGCAAAGTTAATTTTTACCTAAAGTATGCATTTCTCCAAAACATAACCTCTGCTTTCCCATCATTGTGTTAGGCTTTAAGAACAAGATAAAAGAATGGCTTCCCGCTCTCGGTCTGTCCTTTCATTCCCTACTCCTCCTCTTGGAAATATTCTTATGATCCTGGGAAATGGGGCGAAGATCAATCTTCTGTTACTGCTTCCTGCTGAGGTGGGCCCTACAGAAATCCCTAGCTATCTATTTCCAAGGGCACGAACAGGCAACTGAATACTATTGGGATTTAGTAAAACACTGAACTGGAGCACAGGCAAAAATTATTAAGCAAACAATGATGAAAAAGGCTATTCCCCCCAAAACAATGCTGGAAAAGTAAAAGTAATCCTGTACCTTATATGTATGATTAGCTAAAGTCTGCAATTTATTAATATAAGTTGAAATATTCCCTTATAAATTATCTATAGTTGTACTTTAACAAGGAAATACAGCCACTTTGACAAAGTCTGAAGAAAGAAAAATTGAAAACATTAGAGACATGCAGCTAGGTTGCAGCTTAAATTGAGAATTTAAGATGTGTAAACATTGGCAAGAGAAAACTGTCCCTTTTGTTTGTATATAGGTCTAATGTACATTTATAGTGATTGATATGCTAGAGGGTGAAACCCAGGTTACCTCTATGCCAGTGAGATGGGAGATTGACGTTTCTCTAGTTTTGCTGAGAGGAGTGGGTATGTATGAGCCTTCCGACAAGGAAATATTACCTTAATGTTTGACAAAAATCATTAGTAGTACTTTGATAAGAACGTGATTTTGTTGTCCATCCTATGTTGGATTAATCATCCTTGTATCTGGAAGGAGATTTTAAAGTCATTAGTAATTTGGCACTGAAGAGCACTATAGCTGATCACAAACTTCTGTGAGTGAAATCAATTTACCTGGTTAGCAGTCAGTTTGGGAGGTGTGGTTCATCCCATCCTAGAGACACTGAATTGAGAATTATAAGAGTTTAAGTGTAAAATGTTTAAAAGTGCCCGGCTCGGTGGCTCAACCTGTAATCCCAGCCCTTTGGGAGGCTGAGGTGAATGGATTGCCTGAGCCCATGGGTTTGAGACCCGCCTGGGCACTTGGTGAGACCTCATCTCTACAATAAATCAAAAAATCAACCGGGCATGGCAACGCACTCCTGTAGTTCCAGCTAGTTGGAAAGCTGAGGTGGAAGGATTGCCAGAGCCCAGCAGGTGGAGGCTGCGGTGGCCGGGAGCGGCCACTGCACTCCAGTCTGGGCGACAGAGTGAGACTCCAACTAAAAAAATAAATAAATAAATAAATAAAAATTAAAATAAAAAATATTTAAAAGTATAATGCTATGACACAAAATTACAGTAGTTATGGCAAAAGATACTTATTTAGCCAGAGTGATTGTCTAAAGATTTTGAAAAGAAAAAATAAAACCTCGCTTTTTTGTAACAAAGACAATGGAGGAGAGCTAGCTGAATTTTTTGTCTTCCTTCCCCCCTCTGTTGTTTAAAGGCGAAAATTCTTTTGGATAAGGCTCTATGATTTCAACATGGATAGCCAAGACAAAAAGGCTGGCATCTGTGCTAAATTAAGAAAGTAATTTGGGTTCCAGCACCCTCATATTTACCTGGGGGGTTGTTAGGGTGATGGTGAGCCCGTGTCAGGCAATTTAACAAATTTGCTGGCCTCCATACGTGGCCACCATTAGTGAGCCTGGTGTTCTCTCCTCTCTTCAGAAGAGAGTGCACCTGCTAGTGGCTTTCTGGCCTGCATGGTGGACAAGATCCACCCCACCCTAGAGACACTGAATTGGGAACTTCAGAGTTTTAAGTGTTAACATTTTTAAAAGCATAATGCCATGAAACAAAATTACAGTAGTTATGGCAAAAGATACTTATTTAGCATGGTGGACAAGATCCAGGAGGTTAAGACCTTTTTTTTTTTTGAATTGGAGTCTCACTCTGTCACCCAGACTGGAGTGCAGTCACCACTCCCGGCCACCGCAGCCTCGACCTGCTGGGCTCCGGCGATCCTTCCGCCTCAGCCTTCCAAGTAGCTGGAATTACAGGCACGCGCTACCACAGCCAGCTAATTTTTTGATTTATTGTAGAGATGAGGTCTCGCCTGCCCAGGCGGGTCTCGAACCCGCAGGCTCAGGCAATCCACTCACCTCAGCCTCCCAAAGGCGTGGGATTACAGGTTGAGCCACCGAGCCCGGCTCAGATAAAGGCCTTTTTAGGGCAACTATGCTTTCAGTGCCCCCAGACTCTACCCAAAAGCAAGGGATACCATTCCCTTAGCAGGTTTACTTTTTTCAGGTCTTTGTTGAGCAACTGGAGTTTTGTCACTAATGGTGACTGTCATTTGGGGTGCCTCTTTGGCTCTCTGGTTCTGCTGCCCTCCAAGTTGGCACTGTTTTTTTTTTTTCTTAATAGTTTGGTTGAAAAAGAAAAATAAAGTTGTTAGGGGACCGACGGACAGGGTGAGGGTGGAGAGGCAGAGAGAGGCGTGCAGCACTGCCGGGGCTGGCAAGTTGGAGGTGCGCGCTGGCAACCCAGAGATCCGATCAAATGCAAAGAATTGCGACGCACATTTCCGGCTCTCGGCCTGTCCTTTCAAACGTAAAAGCTCCTTTTTAATAGGTTATACATATGAAACTTTTTAACTATTTCTCTGTTTTCAAAACCCTTTCGAGTGAACAGACCAATGGATGTGTAATGATTTGTCTCTACTTACTTAAAATTATGAACAGGCAAAGTTGTCAAAAACCCTTATAAATGACTAAATTGTGGTCTTAGTTGTTAGGTGTGGACAATTAGGTGAAAGTGATCAGTTCCCATCCTCACTGTGCACACAGAGTACCTAGTATTTTATCTGCCCAGCAGGAGAAGTACTAGGCTTTAGTAAAAGTGACTTAGCCAGATGGGAATGGTGTTATTTAGCACGAATGTGTTAACACATTGTAAAGTTGGAAGTAAAATAGAGCATTTGCATATTTGGTTTGAAAAACAGATTAAAATTATAATCGACCTTTTTTGTACTTAGTGAACAGAGTTAATTGACATGATCCCTTTAGTTTCCTCTGGGAAGATGGTTGATATAGTCCCAGTTTAGATATAACTTAAGAGAGATTTATTACAGAAAAACAAACAAGCAAGAACAAAAAGAATATCTTTGCTGGGCTCGGTGGCTCAGCCTGTAATCCTGTGCCTTTGGGAGGCTGAGGTGAGTGGATTGCCTGAGCCTGTGGATTCGAGACCCGCCTGGGCAGGGAGACCTCATCTCTACAATAATCAAAAAATCAGCCGGACGTGGTAGCGCATGCCTGTAATTCCGGCTACTCGAAAGACTGAGGTGGAAGGATCGCCGGAGCCCAGCAGGCCGTGGCTGCGGTGGCCGGGAGTGGCCACTGCACTCCAGTCTGGGCGACAGAGTGAGACTCCAACTCAAAAAAAAAAAAAAAGAATATCTTTTTGTCAAGGTCACCTCCACCAGGGGAGACCCGTGAAACCATGTGGAAACTTGAATGGACTTCCCAAGTACCCGTGGGGGTGAGGCCTTCCTGCAGCTAGTTGGGCTGCTGCTGCCGGGGGTCATCAAGCAGTGGGGGGAGGGAGGGCCAGAGGGGGGGAGGCTGGGGTCAGGTGCCTTTGCCTTTGGCGCTGGCCACTCCTCCGCAGTGAAAGGTGGAGGGCGAGAAGGAAGAGAAGGATGGGAAACTGATGGAGAGTGGAGTAGCAAAAGCAGATTACAAGAGAGACAGGAGAAGCGAACTAGCTGGGTTAGCAGGAATCGGAGTTGTAAAAGGAATAGGCACTATGAAGGAGGTGAAAAATATTTTGAGGGAGGGGCAGCTAAGTTAGCAGGATCAGTATTCTCTGATGAGCCTATGGGCCATGGGATCTGGGGAACCAACACAAAAATACAGTCGGAGGAACAGATATCTGGGTGGCGAGCTAACGCATAAAAGATCTGAATATATGGGATTTCAAGGTATTTGTCATTCTTTTGAAGTACAAATCAAGCTGCAGAAGGGTTTTAGGTGCTAGAGAGCCACCCTCTGGCCAGGTTTCATCATGCCCCAGCTTATATTGTGGAATTCCCTGTACTTGGTCTCCATCTGAAAGAGTCAGCTGAGTCTTTATATAAGGGTCTCTTTCCTATACGGAGTGAATTGTGAAGGTGCATAAGAATTTCAGTTTCCTGATTGGAGGTCTGGATGAGCCTTCCCTTGAGGATTAACCATGGCCCATGACATGTAGCCCCTTGTTGTCTAGTCATTGTATTTCTTCCTCTAAATATTCAAAGAAAATTGGGGGAATAACGAGAGACTCTGACTGAATAAGCAGCAAGAGCTGATGTGTTTGTCACCTTGTCAGCCTTTCTATTTCCTAAGGCTTCGAAGCTGTGCTGGTGTCCTTTGCGGTGAATGACTGACACCCCTGCTGGAAGCTGAGCAGCTTTGATGAGTTGTAAAATTAAGGAGCCTCTCTGGTAGGTGTTCCCTTAGGAATTAGTGCTCCTCACTCTTCTTAAATAGCTGCATGCGAATGTGGGATGTGAAAGGCATACTTAGAGATTAATACATATATTAAGCCTTTTGTCTTTGTCCACAGCAAATGACTGAATTAAGGCAACGAGCTCTGTCTTTTCAGCAGAAGTACCTGGGGACAGAGGTGCCCTCTATGGGAAAGGAACTCACCTGTCCAAAACCAAAGGATGGACACAGAGACGTGGAGTGCAGCAGAAGCAAGACTTTAATGATGGTCTTCCAAGATCGGGTGTCTGGTGGGCAGACACACCGAAGCAGGAAGAATCAATCAGCACTTTTATCCCTAAAAGGCAGGTCCCTCTCCTGGTTCCTCATCGCAGGAATACTGCAGAAGTTACTGGCTTTCCCCTGTGATGCCTATGCGACACATTTTGATTGACTTACACAGAATCATTTCATTTGCATGTCCTATAGCCGATTGGCTTACAGAATCACCACTCTGACAGGATCCCGCCAAAAGTTTAGACATGAAGCATGTCGAAGTAAAAAGCCTAAGAAAAGGAAGCTTAAAGAAGTGGGAAGTGAAACAGCAAAAGAGAAGCAGAAAGCATTTAGACACCATCTTGAGAAACCAAGGTAACATAGGTTCCAATTTAAAAATAAATGACCATTCTTATTTCGCACAGCCCTCTATAACTTCAGTGGTGGTAGTAATAGCTTGCCCCGCTTTCCTTTTCTTTCTTTCTTTCTTTCTTTCTTTCTTTCTTTCTTTC
>NW_007245831.1:0-573 GCF_000164805.1 Carlito syrichta | reverse complement strand
GATCGCGACCTCCCGAGATCTCGGACAGAAGCTGCCCGCAGCGGATGCAGGTTCCAGGCACCCCACGGACTGGCTGTGTGACTCCGAGTCGGTGTCTCGACCCCTCTGAACCTCAGTTTCCTCGTCTACAGAAGGGACACAGACACGGCGCGCTGGGGGCTGATGCTTTATTGGCGGGTTCAGGCCCGGGTCCCGCCCAGCCTTCCGCTCAGAAGACTTTCACCAGGTCCACGTGCACGTCCCCCTCCACGTCCACCTGGCGCACGTGCGCCATCGGCATCCGGTGGCGGAAGTGGTGATTCTCCCAGTCCCCGACCACGGTCTGCGGGGGGAAGGGGGGTTAGGGTCCGGAGGCCACGCGTGCGGCCTGGGGAACCACCCCTCCCCGCTGGGCCTCAGTCTCCCCGCTGGAAAGGGGCTCTTGTTCATTCGAGCCTCCCGTCGTGAGGATGAAACGCGCCCTCCGTTTGGCCCAGCAGGAAAGTGCCTTTCTAGCGCCAGCCACGGGCGTCACGACTTTGGGGTCTGAAGCGCTGGCCCGAGAGTTAGGGTCGGGGACCGTCTGGGCGCCCC
>NW_007245830.1:1360-5560 GCF_000164805.1 Carlito syrichta | reverse complement strand
TTGTCAAAGTCCTTTATAAGTGCAAGCAGCTTTATGACAAGTTCTCTGGATTTTCAAAGTATAGAATGTATCATCAGCAAAGAGGAATAACTTGACTTCCTCTTTTCTTATTTGGATACACTGATTTTCTTCTCTTGTCTCAATGCTGGAACTAGGACTTCCAAGACAATATTGAACAAGAAGGGCGAGAGTGAGCAGCCTTGTCTTGCTCCAGTTTTCAGGGAAAATGTTACTAGTTTCTGTCCATTTAGACATATGTTAGTTGTGGGTTTTTCGCAGATGGTACTTACTATTTTTAGTTCTGTTCCTTCTGTATCTAGGTGTTTGAAGGTTTTTATCAAGAAGGGATGTTGGATTTTATCAAAATATTTTTCTGCATTAATGATATAATCGTGTGATTCTTCTTTTTAAATCTGTTCATGTATTTAATTTCATTTATGATCTTATGACAATGGACCTAGCCTTGCATCCTGTGGATGAAGCTTACTTGGTCATGGTACATAATTTTTGAGATTTGTTTTTGGATCAGATTTGCTAGAATCTTGTTGAGGATTTTTGCATATATGTCATAAGGGATATTTGCCTGTAGTTCTCCTTTGTTGAATCTTTACCCCGTTTAGGTAGCAGTGTAATATTAGCTCCATAAAATGTTTTGGGGTGAATTCCATCTTTCTAAAATGCCCGGAATACTTTCAATAGGATTGGTATCAGCTCTTCCTTCTGCATTTTGTAGAATTCTGGTGAAAAACCATCCGATCCAGGGCTTTATTTTTGTTGTGGGCAGTTTTTGTAGAGTCAAATTCCTAGTTTGTTAATGGTCTATTTAGTGTCTCAATGTCCTTTTGTTTTAACATAGGAAGGTTAGGTGATGTCAGAAAGTACTCCATTTTATCTAGTTTATCAACTTTGTTTCCATGTTGGTGTACATAGTAATCTTTGATAAACCTTCGTGTTTCTTCAGCTTCTGTTGTGATTAGATCTGTTGTATATCTAATTGTGTTTATTTGGGTTTTTTCTCTCTTTTTCTTGATCATTCTGGCTAGTAGTCAATCAATCTTGTTAGTTTTTTCAAATAACCAGCTTTTTGTTTTGTTGTTTTCTATGATATTTTTGTCTTCCATGTCCCATATTTGGACTGTTGTTTTTGCAATTTGGATTCTTCTGCTGAAGTTGGGGTTTTGGTGGTGTTCTCTCTCTAACTCTCTTAGGTGATTTGTTAGACTCTTCACTTGTGATCTTTCCATTTTATTGATGTGTGCCTGTAAAACTATAAATTCCCCCTTAAGAACAGATTTCATGGCATCCCATAGGTTTTGGTAGATTTTCCTTCATTTTCATTTGTTTCTGGGAAACTTAATTTCTTCTCTGATTTCAGTGTTGACTCAGTCGCTGTCCAGCACATGCTGTTTAGTGTCCATGTCTTTGTTGGCTTTGGGAAAATGTTGTCGATTTTTATATTTATTTTTATTCAACCATGGTCTGAGATAGTGAATGGCAACATTTCAACCTTATGGAATTTTTATATGCTTAATTTATGGCCAAGAATGTGAAAGATTTGGATTATGTTACATGTGGTAATGAGTAGAAAGTATATTTTGTGGTTGTTGGGTGGAATAACCTGTAGGTATCTACTAAATCCATTTGGTCAAGTGTCAAGTTTAGATTATGAATCTCCTTGTTGATTTTTTGCCTTGATGACCTATCTAGGCCTGCCAGTGGAATATTCAAGTCCCCTGCTATAATAATGTAATAGTCAATATTTTGTTTTTATTGATAGTTGCTTTATAAATGTTAGTGCTCCTGTGTTGGGTGTATTTATGTTTAGGATGGATATTTTTTGTTGATGGATTGAACCTTTTATCATTGTCTAGAGTCCTTCTGCATCTTTTAATAGTTTTGATAGCTTAAATTTTATTTTGTCTGATATTAAGATTGCAACTCCTGCCTAATTTTTTGATCCATTTGACTGGAAGCTTGTTTTTGATCCTTTAACTTTGAGTTTGTGTGCAGGCCTTGTAGTGAGATGAGTCTCCTAGATGCAGCAAATAATGGGGTCATGTTTTTTTTATCCAGTCCACCAATCTGTGTTTCTTCAGTGGTGCATTTAGTTCATTCACATTCAAGCTGATTATTGAAATGTGATTGCTTATCCCTGTCATGATGTTCCTATGAATTGTTTTCTCTGTTTCCTAGTTTCCTTTGGCTTAGGGGTTAATGTTAGCATGTGTTTTTAACTTTCTTGTTGCGATATATTCTCTTTTGATTCTGTGCTCTGTTTTTCTCTTGGGAAGTGTGTGGTCAATCTTTCTTTTTCTTTCTTTTTAGCCCATTACCTTTTTAAGTGTCTCTGGTAGAGCTGGTCTGAAAGCTGCATAATCTCTTAGGGATTGGTTGTATGGGAAGGATTGCAATTCTCTGTCACAGATGAAGCTGAACTTGGCTGGATAGGAAATTCTTGGTTGAAACAGTTTCTCTTTGAGGACTTGGAATATAGGGCTCCAGATCCTTATGCTTGTATTGTTTCTGCCTATAGGTCTGCTGCTACTCTGATTGGTTTTCCTCAGTATGTAGACTGATCTTTCTCTCTTGCTGCCATTAGCATTTTTTCTTTTTGCCTACTTTGTGTAGGCAAAATACTATGTGTCTAGAGGTTTGTCTTCTCTTTTAATGTCTTTTTAGGTTCTCTGTATCACCTGTACTTGGCAGGACTCATATCTGTTGAGATAAGGAAAGTTTTCTAGGATTACCTCCTGAAATACTTGATCCAAGTTGTTCTCATTTTCCCTTTATCCTTCTGGGATACCAATCAAGCATGGATTTAACCTCTTGATATAATTGCACATCTCCTGTAGGCTTTGTTCTTTCTTTCTCAGTCTTCTTTCTATGCTTTTTACCAATCAGGCTATTCCTATATTCTGGTCTTCAAGTTCTGTGATTCTTTCTTCAGTTAGATTAATTCTGCTTTCCACACTTGTCATCTTGTTATTTATTACCTGGAAGAAATTTGTTTATTGCCAGAATCTCTGCTACAAGTTTTTTAAGTGATGCATCTTTTCTTTCTTGACTCTTATTAACTCTGTCCAACCATTCCCTAATCCCTGTTGTATTATGGGATCAGCTTTTGGTGACTTCCATTGTTTGGGCACCAAGATCTCATTTGTCAGGAGTTTTGTCTTTGGTATACTTGCCTTAGGTATTCCTTTGATTTTTCCTCATTTGTGACAGATTGATTTTTTTCCTTTAGTCCTGCTATTCAGTGTCAGAGGCTTTCACTTCTGATATTTGCTCACTCCTCTATTCTTCCCTGATCCAGGCCCTGGAGTTGTTATATTTTGAATTATGATAGTGGATGAGAAGCTTTGCTGTCTCTTGTAGTTTTGAAATCCGAGTAAAGTGGGGGATGGAGGCTTGGAATCAGATGCTACTTGCAAATTAAATTGTTCACTCATTGTGGTATGTGTTTCATGAGATCCACTCCCCATCACAACTCTATAACATGATGGAAAACAGAAGCCAACCGCACTACCAAACAATCTGGAATAACAACAAGGTAAACAAAACAAACAACCACCACAACAACAAAAATTCAAGAATACTAAACACATGCACACATATATCTAATACAAAATGAATAGATAAGAAATACAAAAGGGCCCAAGGGGAGAATAAGAAAAAATAAATAAAAAATGGGTAATTCAGGTGGAACCGTCACACATATATTGACAAATCCTTTAAACTATAGGTAATGAACATTAAAAAACTCCAGAAGAACAAGAGAGCAAAAACCAACAAGAAAACCAACAGGTGAACCCTCAGTCATTCACACACACATAAGCAGAGAATTACAAATTAAAGAAGAAAGAAACGGAAATGAAAAGAAAAAAGAATTGGGAGGATGCAGATCAAAACCTCACAAACACATTCATGCACAAAGGAAAAATATTTTAAAATTGGATGAATTAACAGTCACCAAATTTTTTAAATTAAAAATAATTGAAGAAGATGGAGACAGGGCAGCTTAGTCTTTTAGACCCCCCGTGAAACAGAACACATCTAAAGACCCTGGCTCTCCCTCAGTGACTGCAGGCCCCATCATTGGCAGTCTGCTCTTCACATGGAGATAAGCCACAGTCATGGCTGAAACACCACGGTGGTCTGGGCTACCACTGCAGCCATGGATGCCACCACAGTGGCCATCGC
>NW_007245830.1:0-791 GCF_000164805.1 Carlito syrichta | reverse complement strand
TTTTTTCGTATGGTTGTTGGTTAATTTGTAGTCATGGTTATTATTTTTCTTTTTATTTGCTTCAGTCTTTGTGTTGCTTTTTACTTGTTAGTAGGTACGCTCATCTGTTATCACTCTTACTCCACTCTCTCCAATCCCCTATTCCCCCCACTGCCTGCTCCATTCTCTTCCCTTTGCAAACCTCTTTTTGCTTTCAGGGAGAAAATCTGCAACCCCACTACATGGACAGATTTCAAGGCACTGGGAAGTGGGTTTCAGATTACCCATACATCTCTTGGTGCGTACCGGGATCTGCAGATAGATTTGAATCACACCTACCCCCTTAAGTAAATCTCAAAGCTGCAAAAAAGACCACCCTCAACCTACAGTACAACTCCAGAAGTGAACAAAGCAAGAGGATATACATTAGGAAGAATAGGAGATTAAACAAACAGAAGTAAAAGCAACCCCCCCACCCCTGAATAACAAAATTAAAGACAGGGAAGTGATGGGAAGGAAAAAGTAGGGAGAAAAAATCAGCACAAATGAAGGTAAACCAAAAGAAGAATATAGGTCTTACACAGACGCCTTGGCAGTCAGACAATGAGAAAACAGACTTCAGAACACAAACAATGAAGAGCCCCCAGAATGATTGGTCAAATGCAGCAAACACAGGCATTAAGACACTAATAGACAGATTAAAAAATTGAGGAGAGATAAGAGGAAAATAGGAAGGAGCTGATGACAGAAATAACAGAAATAAAGAATACTGTGATGGAAATAAATAACAAAGTAACTAGCATGGAAAGCAG
>NW_007245829.1:0-6367 GCF_000164805.1 Carlito syrichta | reverse complement strand
GAGTCTCCCAGTCATCCCCGTCCTACTGAATATTTGAGTCATGCCCTGACTTTCCTCAGGGTGGGCCCTGGGAGGAGCGTGTGGGTCACTGTGGGGAATGAGGTGGGTAGAGGTGTGGGTGTCCTGGTGGAGACACACTCCTGCACCAGTCACTCCCCCTGGAGAGGGCTTGGTGGACGACTCCGGCCACCCTCTCCAGGGTCCTGGTTCATCAGAAGGGATCAGGCCATGAGGTGGGGCCCCAAGAGTGGTGTGGAGGCCTAGCACAGGGACTCACTCGTGTCATCCTGGCACTCAGTGAGGCCTAGGTGAGCGATGGCCTGAGGCCTCAGATTTGAGAGCAGCCCGGGTACTTGGCGAGACCTCGTCTCTACAAGATGCCAAAATAATGAGCCAAGTGTGGTGGCTCATGCCTATCATTCCAGCCACTCGGGAGACTGCAGCCAGAGGATCACCTGAACCAAGCCTGTGGAAGCCATGGTGGCCGACAGTGGGCTTCTGCATTCTGGCCTGGGCAACAGAGAGGGACTCTGACTCAGAATAATAATACCAACCAACACCACCACTACAACCACAGGCCAGGCTCAAGGGCTCAGCCTGTAATCCTGGCCTATGGGAGACCGAGGCGAGAAGGTGGCATGAACCCCTGTTGCGACACCTGCCTGGGACATGGGGCAAGACCTTGACTCAGTCAAGAAAAATAAATCCAAAGGTTACCCGGGTGTGGTGACGCAGTCCTGTGATTCCAGCCACTCGGCAGGCCAAGGCTGGAGTATTGCCTGAGCTCAGCAGGAGGAGTCTGCGGTGGCTGTGAATGCATCCCTGCACTCCAACCTGGGTAACAGAGCGGGATTCTGACTCCAAATAATAATAATCATCACCACTCACACCACTACCACCCCTGCCAGCCAAGGAGTGGAGTCAACCTCAGGGATGGGAGCAGAAAAGGCATTTTCTAGCCTGTCGTTCACGGGAGGTTTCAAAGGTGGCCATCGGTCACGTCCGTCATACGCCTTCAGCCACACGTCCCAGAAGGCCTACCTCCACATCGTGCCCCACGGCAAAGAGGATTGTGAGCTCACAGAACAGATGGCCCCAAGTTAGGTTGTCCATTGGGCACACAGCAATCAAGGTGGTCTGGCAACACCACAGCCACTCAGGTTTCAATCACCTGGTGCCACCTTTGGGGGGGAGGGTGCCTTCCTCTCCCAATCACTCCATTGTCCCCATCCCACACAGACATTTCCCTGGGGAGCCGTGGATGCCCACTGTGATGCACATGGGGTGTGTCTTTTTTGTCGCCAGTCTGTCAGCCAGGAAGGGGCATGGTGGCACAATCATGGCTCCTGGGGCCATGACTTGCTGGACTCAGGCATCCTTCCCACCTTAGCCCCCAAGTAGCTGGGACTTCTGGGGCTACCACGCTAGACTCGATATTGGGGACCTCTCAGCAAGACAAGTTCTGGCTATGTTTCCCAGCCTGGTCTCTGACCCCGGGTCTCAGGCAGCTTCCCGCCTCAGGCTCCCAAGGCTCAGGGAGTATGGCTGTGAGCCACGGTGCCTGGCCTGAACTCACACATGCTGTTGGCATAGACAATGCAAAGGCATTCCGTGGGATGGAGGCCAACATATCCCGTGTCGAAGGGGCCATGGGCACCACCACACACAACTTGTGTGTTTGCGTTCCAGGGAGAGAAGAGGTCTCGCTATGTGGCCTAAGTTGCTCTCATACTCCTGTGCTCCAGTGGTCCCCCCCTCGGCTTCCCAAACCACAGCCTGATTGTCTGCTGATCACCATCTTTCAGGAACTCTATGCCTAAGGCTGAGGACTACTTCCCCAATGATATCCGTTTGTTCACAATGATCACAACTATATACACAAATGGATGCTCTTCTTTTCATTCCTTATGTTTTTTTAGTAGAGTCTCACTCCGTATCCCAGGCTGGAGGGCATTGGCTCACTCCTGGGCACCGCAGCCTCACCCTGCTGGGCTCCAGCGAGCCTCCCATCCCAGCCTTCTGGGGAGCCAGAATAACGGGTGCACGCTATCATGCCCTGCTCATTTTGGATGGAGGTTAGAGACAAGGTCTCACTGAGTTTCCCAGGAACGTCTTGGACCCGTGGGCTCAGGCTGGCCACTAACCTTGGCCTCCAAAAGCTCTGGGTTGATGACGCTGTGGTCCAGAGCCAGGCCTCTATACTTCTTCGAAAATGAACCAGAAGGCCTGGCATGGTGGCCCAAGCCTGGAATCCCAGTGCTCCTATATCTCGAGGTGGGAGGATGGCTGGTGCCCAGCAACCCAAGGCCAGTTTGGGCCATGCAGGGAGACCCTGCCTCTGCACCAATCCAAACAGGTGCTCTGGGGTTGTGGTGCCCATCATCCCAGTCACTCTGGAGGCTGAGGTGGGAGAATCACCGGATCCCGAGCTTTTGAGGCTGGCAGTGAACAATGGTAGTGTCCCTAGGTCCCAGCCTGGGCCACAGAAGTAGACCCTGTGTCAAAAATCATCAGAATCGTACACAGATTCTCAACTGCGCATGGTGTGTTCAAAGGGTGACTGACTTGAAAGCCAGAAAAAATGGTACTTGGAGGGGAAGAACTGTCCCCGGGTGAGGGTTGTGACCCTGGCCTTTCTTGGCTGAAGGTCCTTGTTGCTGAGTGAATGGGCCAGACTGCCTGGGACACATTTCTCACCTCAGAGAGGAGAGCAGCAGGAACCCTGGAAGGGATCCTAGGGAAATCCCAAACCAAAGTGGGGGCATTATTGGGGGGGTTGGGGTAGAAACGTGACGAGATTTGGGGACCCTCATATGTGGGGGGACCATGGGGAGAGGACTGAGCAGAAGGTTTGCTGGAAAATGCATTTCTTCCTTCCTTTCTTTCTTTCTCTTTCTTTCTTTCTCTCTCTCTTTCTTTTGTTTCCGCACTAGGTAGCCCTGGTTGCACTCACACCTCCCAACTTGGGTCTTGCTCTCGTCCTTGGCCTCCTAAGCCGCTATGATCACAGGCTTTCCATTTGGTCAACACCCTGGTCTTCCTACCTGGTTTTGAACTCTGGGCCTGAGACGATCTTCCCACCAAGGCCTGCCCTCACACAAGGTTTTCTGGGTTTTCCTTGATGTCGAGTTGGGGGATTGCTATGGTGTCCAGCCTGCTCTCAGCCCTTGAGCTCTGGCCATGTTGCTGTCTCAGCCTTCCCAATGCTGAGGAGACCAGCGTGAGTTGCCCGGCCAGCCACCACAAGATGGTTTGAGTCAGGCCCTCCCTTTCCTTGAGGCGACCCCTGGAGGAGCGATTGGGTCCACCCTAGGGAACAGGCAGATGGAGAGGTGGATGGCCTGGTGGAGACATGCCCCTGCACCAGGCGTCCCCCCCGGGACGGACTTGGTGGTAAACTCCAGCTGCCCTCCTTGTGGTCCTGGGTCATCTGATGGGAGTGGGACTCACAGCGGGGCCTTAGAGGGATGTGGAGGATGGGCATGGGGGCTCACGCCTATCACTCCTGTGCTTGGGATACCACAGCAAGAGGATTTCCTGAGCCCTCTGGTTATAGACCAGACTGGGACACTGGGCGGGGCCTCATCTTGGCCATAAAAATAAATCCAAACATTAGCTGGGTTTGGTGACAGAGGCCTGTGGTTGAAGCCACTCTGGGGGCCGAGATGTGATGATTGCCTCAGCTAGTTCGGTGGAGTCCGCGGTGGCTGTTAGCATGCCCCTGTGCTCCCACCTGGGTGACAGAGCGGGATTCTGCCTCCAAATAATAATCAACACCACCACAACCACCACCACCACCACACCTGCCACCCAGGAGTCACCTTCAGGGATGGGAGAGGAAAATGCACTTTCCAGCCTGTCGTTTGTGGGATGTTTCAAAGGTGGCCACCGGGCAAGTCCATCCTGCACTTTTGGCCACGTGCCCAAGAAGGCCTTCCTCCATCCTCCACATTCTTGCCCAATGACAAAGACACGAGTGAGCTCATGGAAGAGACGGCCCCAAGTTTTGTCAGCCATTGGGCACACAGTAATCAAGGTGGACAGACAATGGCATGGCCAGCCCAGGTTCCAGTCACTGGTCAGCCACCTTCGTGCAGGGGTATGTCCCTTTTCTCTCCCGATCACTCCATCAACCCCCGCCCACAAGGACCTCTCCCTGGGGGCCTTGGAGGACCATAGTGATGCACTTGGGAGGCATTTTTTTGTTGCTGGAGACTCCCTCGGCTGGGCTGGTGCACAGGAGCATGACCATGACTTCGGGCACCACCACACCTAACTTGATTTTAGGGTCCTCATGCTTAAATGAGGTCTGGCTATGTCTCCTGGGCTGGTCTCTGACCTCTGGACACAGGCTGCCTCCCATCTCTGCCTCTTAGGGAACTGGGCTGACGGCCGAAAGACAAGGTGCCCGGCCTGGACTAGCATGTGCTGTCAGCAGGGTAGACACAAAAGCAGGTCTTGGAATGGAGGCCACCACATCCCGTATAGCCAGGACCGCTGGTGCCACCACACGCTCCCTTGAGTGTTTGTGTCCTGGGAAGCAACGAGATCTCGCTACATGACCCAGGCTGGTCTCAGACTCCCAGGCTCCAGTGGATGCCTGCCTAGGTGTCCCAAAGCCATAGCCGAATTGTCTGCCCACACACTGTCTGTTGGCAACTCTAGACCCAAAGTTGGTGCCTCCTTCCCAAATGATCTCTGTCTGTTAACCATGATCTCAACCCCATAGACAAATGGATGCTCTTCTCGCTTTTCATTTTTCCTTTTTTTTGAGTCAGGGTCTCACTCTGTCACCCAAGCTGGAGGGCAGTGCCTTGCTCCGGCCACTGCAGTCCTGGGCTGCAGGGCTCCAGCGTGACTTTCTGCTGCCTTTGGAGTAGCCATAATTACAGGCACGTGCAACCATGCCTAGTTTATTTGGGTAAGAGGTGCCCAGGTGGGTCTCAGCCCACAGCTTCTGGCCGGTCACTCGCCTCGGCCTCCCAAAGAGCTGGATTGATGAGGTTGAGCCCCCGAGCCTGGGCACTATCCGTCATCAAAAATGAACCTGAAGGCCTGGTGCGGTGGCCCATGCCTGGAATCCAAGCACTTTGGGAGGCCAAGTCAGGAGGATGACTGGAGCCCAGGAGGCCAAGTCCAGTCCAGACCACAAAAGGAGAGCCCGTCTTTGCACCCATTCAAACAGGGGGTCTGGGGTTGAGGTGCCCATCGTCCCTGCCACTCCAGAGACTGAGGCAGAGGTTTGTCAGAGACCCTGATTTTGAGGCTGACAGTGAACGACAGTCATGTCACCAGGCCCCAACTTGAGCCACAGAGCCAGACCCTGTCTCCAAAAACATCAGAATTGTACACAGATCCTCAGCTGCGCTGGTTATGGTTAGTTCACTGGGTGACTGACTTTAGAGCCAGGAAAAATGGGATTGGGGGAAAGAAATGTCCCTGGGTTAGGGATGTGTCCCTGGCCTTTCTTGGTGGAAGGTCCTTGTTGCCAAGTCAGAGGTTTGCCTGCTTTGGGCACATTTCTCACCTCGGAGAGAAGAGCCAGCAGGAACCCCACCAGGAGCCTTGGAAAATGCTGCAACAAAGTGAGAGCAGCCATTGGGGGAGGTAGGGGCTTGAAAGTGCCAAGCTTTGGGGACCCTCATGTGTGTGGGGGGCAGGGGAGAAGGGTCTGGGGGCAGAAGGTTTGCAGAAGTATGGATTTCTTTCTTTCTTTCTTTCTTTCTTTCTTTCTTTCTTTCTTTCTTTCTTTCTTTCTTTCTTTCTTTCTTTCTTTCTTTCTTTTTCTTTCTTTCTTTTCTTTCCTCACTAGGATCCCCAGGCTGCACTCAAAACTCCCAACTCAGGTCATTCTCTCGGCCCAGGGCTCCCATACTGCTGCAATCACAGGCTTTCCATTTGGTTGATATCCTGGTCTCCCTGCCTGGTTTTGAACTCTGGGTCAGAGGCCATCTTCCCACTGACACCTGCCCTCACCCAAGGTTTGCTGGGTTTTGCTTGGGGTCGAGGTGGAGGCTTTCTATGGTGTCCAACCTGGTCTCAAGCACCTGGGATCTGGTCATCTTCCTATATCATCCTCCCCGAGTGCTGAGGTGACAAACGTGAGATACCCTGCCGTATCTATCCCCCCGCTGATTTGAGAGTTATGCCCTCTCTTTCCCTGAGTTGGCCCTGGGAGGGACGAGTGGTTCAACCCTGGGGAATGAGGCAGGCGTAAGGGTGGAAACCCCAGTGGAGTCACACTCCTGTGACATGTGCTCCCCATTGAAGGGCTCGGCAGGTGACTCCAGCCACCATCTCTGGGGACCCAGTGGGTCCCCAATAGGGACGTGTAGGCCATGTGTGGCTTCTCATGCCTGTCATCCTG
>NW_007245828.1:0-13688 GCF_000164805.1 Carlito syrichta | reverse complement strand
GACTGGAACCCGGGCTGGGTGTGGCTTTGCCAGACTGTATACTTCGCTCTATGCCTGATGGCTGCCCTAACTAGGGCAGTCTGTTCTGTGAGTTCACATGTGTTTTTGCCATTGTGTATGACTGGGGAGGGTGGAAGCAGGCCTTCTGGGATGCGTGGCCGAAGGCATGGGATGGACATGCCCATTGGCCATCTTTGAAATCTCCCACAAACAACACATGGTAAACTGCCTTTTCCTCTCCCATCCTGATTGTGATTTCTCGTGCTAATGGAAGGGGTGGTGGTGGTGGAGGTGTTATTATTATCTGTGGTAGGAATGCCTCTCTGTCTCCTAAGCCGGAGTGCAGGGGCAGGATCATGGACACAGCGGACTCCACCTGACAGGCCGAGGAGATACTCCCTCCTCTGTCCCCCAAGTAGCTGGAACCACAGGACTGAACCACCATGACTGGCTAATTTTTGCAATTATTTTTGATGGTCGAGATGAGGTCTTGCCCCATTCTGACCTCGCATTGAACCCACAGGCTCAGGGTCCCGATTTCAGCCACTGCGGCCTCCACCGACTGGGTTCCTGCAATCCTTCCACTGTGGCCTGCCAAGTGGACAAAATGAAATGCCTGCGCCACCAAGTTCAGCTCAATATTTTGTCTTCTTGTAGAGTTGAGATCTCGCCATGGTGCCCAGGCTGGTGCAAAGCCTGGGGGCTCAGGCCATCCTCTCACTTGGCCAGCCAGAGCACTGAGATGACAGGCATGGACCCCCCTGATCAGTCTCCACACCCTTCTTGGGGCCCCACTATGAGGCCCACTCCCTTCTGATGACCTGTGACCCCAGAGAGCACAACCAGAGTTGCCTGCCAAGATCTCCTGTGTGGGAGGACGTGGTGCATGGGCAAGTCTCCACTGGGGCACTGGCCACTTTTCCTGCCTTGTTCCCTAGGGTGAACCCACTCACTCCTCCTAGGGTTTACCTCAGGGAAAGGAAGGGCTTGACTCTCAAAACTTCGGGGAATGGGGACAACTGGGTGATTCACGCCTGTCTCCTCAGGATGCAGGAAGCCGAGTCGGGAAGATGGCTGAAGCACCAGGAGCTCCAGATCAGACTGGACACCATAGCAAGCCCACACCTTCAACCCAAGAAAATCCCAGAAAACCTTGGGTGAGGGCAGGCCCTGGTGGGAGGATCACCTCTGGTCCAGCGTTCAAGACCATGCAGGAGACCAGAATAACCATCAAATGGAAATCCTGTGATAGCAGCAGTTTGGGATGCCCAGGCGAAGAGGATGGCCTGAGTTGGGTGACTTGAAAGCAGCTTAGGCAACCTAGTGAGGAAAGAAAAGAATGAAAGAAAGAAAGGAATGCAGGAATGTAGGAAGGAAGGAAGGAAGGAAGAAGGGAAGAAAGGAAAGAAAGAAAGAAAGAAAGAAAGAAAGAAAGAAAGAAAGAAAGGAAGGAAGAAATCCATTCTCCTGCAAACCTTCTGCTGTCAGTCCTTACACCCTGCCCCCCCACATGTGTAGGTTCCTCAAGCTTGGCACCTTCCAACTCCAGCTCCCCGCCCAGTGGCTGACTCCACTTTGCTGCAGGAGATCCTAAGTTTCCCTCCCTGGGTTCCTGCCAGCTCACCTCTCAAATGTGTGAAATGTGCCCCAGGCAGGCTGACTCTTTGACTCGGCAATGAGGACCTCCCTCAAGAAAGGCCAGGGACAGATTCCTCACCCAGGGACATTGCTTTCCTCCCTATCCCATTATTCCGGACTCTAAAATCAGTTGCCTTAACACACCATGTGCAGTTGAGAATCTGTGTACGATTCTGATGTTTTTAGGAACAGGGTCTGGCTATGTGGCCCAGGCCGGTGCCTGAGGACATGACCATAATTCACCTCCAACCTCAAAGTCACAGGCCCCGGCGATCCTCCACCTCAGCATCCAAAGTGACCGTTATGATGGGCACCATGCCCCAGACCTCCTGTGTGGATGAGTGAGGAGATGGGGTCTCCCTGCCTGCCCCGGGCTGGATGTGAGCTTCTGGGCTACAGCCATTCTCCAGCCTCGGCCTCCCAGAGCACTGGGATTCCAGGCGTGGGTCACCACGGCCAGCCTTCTGGTTTGTTTTCAATGAAGGTCAAGACTGGGCTCAAGGGTTCAACCTCAATATCTTAGCACTTTGGGAGGCTGAGGCCAGCTGCCAGCTGCAGCCTGCGAGTCCAAGACATGCCCAGGAAACTTGACAAGACTTCCTCCCTACCCTCCATCCTAAATGAGCTGGGCGTGGTGGTGCATGCCTATCGTTCCATCTCCTCTGAAGCCCATGGGGGGAAGGCTCACTGGAGCCTGGTGGGTCGAGACTGAAGTGGCTGGGAGGGAGCCACCACACTTCAGCCTGGGTGATGGAGTGAGACTCTGCCTCAGTAAAAAAAAGAAAGAAAAGAAGAGCATCCATTTGCATATGGAGTTGGATTATTCTGAACAGACAGAGATGATTGGGCTAGGAGGCCTCAGCCTTGGGCATAGAGTACCCGAAAGATGGTGGAACAGCAGACAATTGGGCTGTGGTTTGGGAGGCAGAGGCGGGGGAATGCTGGAGTCCAGGAATTGGAGGCTAGTCGGGGCCAAGTAGTGAGACCTCGTCGCTCCCCGGAACGCAAACACTGGGTGGTGCGTGGTGGCACCTGTGGTCCCGGATGTGGTCGCCTCTGTCCCAGGAGTTCCTATATGTTGGCCTCCATTGACAGAACGTGCCAGTCCAGGCTGGACACTGTGGCTCACGGCTGTGAGCCCCATTCCCTGGGTGCCCAAGGCAAGAGGCTGCCTGTGCACAGGGGTTGGAGACCAGCACAGGTGACGTGGCCAGACCTCTCTAGGCCAGAGGTCCCCAAAATCGAGTCAGGAGTGGTAGCCCCTGGAGTCCCGGCTACTCAGGGGCCAAGACAGAAGAAGCACCTGAGCCTGGCAGGTCGAGATCCCAGAAGCCACTATCGTGTCACTGCCTACCAGCTTGGGCGACGGAGACATCAGTGACAAAAAGACACCTCCAACCTGCATCACTACAAGCATCTATGTCTCCCCAAGGAAATGTCCATGTGGACATGGGATATTTGAGTGATCAAGAGAGGAAGTGGCCCACCCCCACCCGAAGGTGTCAGACTGGGTTACCGGAACCTGGGCTGACCATGGCATTGCTGGTCTGCCTTGATCGCTCTGTGGCCATCGACTGCCCTAGCTTAGGGCAATTTCTTCCATGAGTTCACATGCTCCTTTGCGAGGGGCACGAGTGTGGAGGGAAGAAGCAGGTTTTCTGGGGCACAAGACTGAAGGTGCAGGATGGACATGTCCAGTGGTCACCTTTAAAACCTCTCACAAATGACAGGTCGGAAAGTGCCTTTTCCTCTCCCATCCCTGAGAGTGACTCCTCGTGCTGGGTGGCAGATTTGCTGGTGGTGGTGGTGGTCGTGATTATTTTTATTTGGAGTCAGAATTTGGATCTGTGCAGGGGCACACGTACAACCACCATTGACACCACCTACCAGGCTCAGGTGATCCTCCCACCTTGCCCCCCGAGTGGATGGAACCAAAGGACTGTGCCACCACTCAAGGCATATCTTTGGATTTGTTTTTGATAACTGAGATTAGACCTCGCTTCATGTATTGCGCTGGTGTCAAACACACAGGGTCAGGCCATCCACTTGCCTGGGCCTCCAAAGGACCAGGATGCCAGGATGAGACCCTGACTCAAGCCTGTGATTTTGGTGGTGGTGGTGGTTGGCATTTTTATTATGAGTCAGAGTCCCACTCTGCAGCCAAGCCAAAGTACAGGGGCCCGCTTTCGGCCACCATGGCCTCCACCGGTTGGGCTCGGGTGATCCTCCTGCCACGACCTCCTGAGTGACTGGAAAGACAGGTGTGTGCCAACACTCTTGGCTCAATTTTTGGACTTCTTGTAGAGTCTTGCCAAAGTGCTCAGATTGGTTTCAAACCTGGGGGCTCAGGCCGTCCTCTTGCCTCAGACTTCCAGAGTGCAGGGTTGAGAGACAAGAACCCCTGTTTCTGGCCTCCACACCCCTCTTGGGGCCCCATCACGATACCTGCTCCCATCCAATAACTCAGGACCCTAGAGAAGGTGATCAGAGTCACCCTCCAAATCCTCCTGGGGAGAGTGCCTGGCACAGGGGTGTGTCTCCCCTGTGGCACTGAACCCTCTGCCTTCCTTGTTCCTCAGGGTGGACCCAATCACTCCTCCCAGGGACCACCTTGGGGAAATAGAGGGTGTAACTCTCAAAACTTTGGGGGAGCAGGGATGGCTGGGTGACTCACGCCTTTCCCCTCTACACTTGGGAGGATGAGATGAGAAGATGGCCAGAACCCGGGAGCTTGAGACCAGGTTGGGCACCATAACAAGCCCCCATCTCGACCCCATGCAAAACCCAGAAAACCTTGGGTAATGACAGGCCTTGATAGGAGGATCGCCTCCAGCCCAGAGTTCAAGACAAGGCAGGAAGACAAGGATGTTGACCAAATGGAAATCCTGTGTTTGCAGGAGTTTTGAAGGCCCAGCTGAGAGGATGGCCCAAGTTGGGCAGTTTGAAAGCAGTCTGGGCAACCTAGACAGGAAAGACAAAGAAAGAAAGAAAGAAAGAAAGAAAGAAAGAAAGAAAGAAAGAGAGAGAGAGAGAGAGAGAGAGAGAGAGAGAGAGAGAAAGAAAGAAAGAAAGAAAGAAAGAAAGAAAGAAAGAAAGAAAGAAAGAAAGAAAGAAAGAAAGAAAGAAAAGGAAAGAAAGGAAGGAAGGAAGGAAGGAAGGAAGGAAAGAAGAAAGAAAGAAAGAAGGAAGGAAGGAAGGAAGGAAAGAAAGAAAAAGAACAAAGGAAGAAAGAAGGAAGGAAGGAAAGAAGAAAGAAAGAAAGAAAGAAAGAAAGAAATCCATCTTCTTGTAAACCTTCTGCCCTCAGTTCTTCCCCTCACGCATCCCTCATATATGAGTGTCCTCCAAGCTCAGCACCTCTCAGGGAAAACACCTAATGGCTGCCCCCGTTTTGGTGTGGTTGTTCCCAAGTCTTCCCGGCCATATTCATGCTAGCTCTCCTCTCCGAGGTGAGAAAAGTGCCCCAGTTAAGGTGACAAGCCGGCTCCACAGTGAGGACCTTCTGCCAAGAAAGGCCAGGGACAAGTGCCTCACCTGAGGTCATTTCTTCCCCCAGTCCCATTTTTCCTGCCTAAAAAACCAGTTGCCTACTTAACACACCATGCACAGTTGAGAATCTATGTACGATTCTGATGTTTTGGAGACAGGGTAAGGCTCTGTGGCCCAGGCTGGGGTCCAGGACACGACCATTATTCACTGCCAACCTCAAAATCACCAGCTCCAGTGATCCTTCCTCCTCTGCCTCTGGAGTGACTGGGAAGATGGGTACCATGACCCCAGACCACCTGTTTAGATGGGTGCAGAGTCAGGGTCTCCCTGCGAAGCCCAGGCTGGTCTTGAGCTCCTGGGTTCCAGTTATCATCCTGCCTCGGCCTTCAGGGTGCTGGGATCCCAGGCATGGGCAGCCATGCCCAGCATTCAGTTTCATTTTTGATGAAAGGATCGAGGCTGGGCTAGGGGGCTCTTCTCATCATACCAGCATATTGGAGGTCATGACCAGCGGCCAGCCAAAGCCCATGGGTCCAAGAAGTGCCCAGACAACTAGACAAGACCTCGTCACTACCTTCCATCACAAATGAGCCAGTCATGGTGGTGTGTGCCTGTCGTTTCATCTCCTCAGAATTCCGTTGGGGGGAAGGGTCACTGGAGACTGGTAGACCAAGGCTGTGCTGGCTGGGAGTGAACCACCGTCCTCCAACCTGGATGATGGAGTGAGACTCTGAGTCAAAAAAAAGAAAAGAAAGAAAAAAGAGCATCCATTTGCGCATGGAATTGGGATCATCCTGAACAGACAGAGATCATTGGGGAAGGAGGCCTCAGCGTTGGGAGTAGAGTTTCAAAAGACGGTGGATTGGCAGACATTTGGACTGTGGATTTGGAAGGGTGAAGCAGGGTACCGCTTGAGCCTGGGAGTTTGAGACTACCTGGACCATATAGGGAGACATTGTTGCACCCCAGAACTCAAACCCTCAAGTCACACATGGTGGCAACTATGTTCCCACGTGCATGGAATGCAGTGAATTATGTCCTGTGGCATGCCTTTGCATTGCACCCGCTGAAAGAATGTTTGAGTCCAGGCCGGGCACCATGGCTCACAGCCATCATCCCAGCGCCCAGGGACGCCAAAGCGGGAGGCTGCCTGAGTCCAGGGATCAAGAGACTAGCCCGGGCTATGTGGCCAGACTTAGTCTTGGCAAGAGGTTCCTAAAATCAAGTTAGACGTGGTGGCCCCTGGAGTCCTGGGTGCTCAGATGCTGAGCCGGGAGGGCAGGCTGAGTCCCACTGGTCGAGGCCCCAGGAGACATGATTGTGCCGCAACACCCCAGCATGGCCAACAGAGACTACAATGGCAAAAAAGATGCCTACCATGTGCATCACTATGGGCATCCATGGCTCCCCAGGGAGCGTGGGCAGGGGATGATGGAGTTATTGGGAGTGGAAGAGGTCCTCTGCCTGGCAAAGATGGCAGACTGGGTTACTGGAACCTGGGCTGGCCGCGGCACTGCCAGTCTGCCTTGATCGCTCTTGTGCTCAATGGCCACCGTAGCTTAAGGTAGTCTGTTCTGTGAGCTCACACACATCTTTGCTGTTCGACATGAGTGTGGAAGGTGGAGGCAGGCCTTCTGGGCCACATGGCTGAAGGCACGGGAAGTACGTGCCTGGTGGCCACCTTTGAAACCTCCCATGAATGACAAGCCAGAAAGTACTTTTTCTCTCTCTCATACCTGAGGGTGATTCTTCACTCTGGGTGGTAGAGGCGGTGGTGGTGGTGGAAGTGATTACTATTATTTGGAGTCAGATACCGCTCTTTTGCCCAGTCCAGGGCACAGGGGTACACTCATGGCCACCGTGGACTCCACCTCCCAGGCTCAGGCAAGCCTCCTGCCTCAGCTCCCTGAGTGTCTGCAACCACAGGCCTGCACTACCACACCCGGCTAATCTTTAGATTTTTTTTGATGGGCTAGATGAGGATTTGCCCAGTGTTTTGGGTTGTTTTTGAACCCACAGGCTCAGGCCGTCCACTCTCTTGGGCTTATGAAGGGCTGAGATGCCAGACGGAGCCCCTGAGCTGGCCTGTGGTTGTGGTGTTGGTGGTGGTTGGTACTATTATTCTGAGTCGGAGTCACACTGTGTCACCTAGGCCAGAGCACAGGGGACCACTGTCAGCCATCGTGGCCTTCACCAGCAGGACTCTGATGATCCTCCATCTGTGGCCTCCTGAGTGGCCAGAATGACAGGCATGTCCCACACTCTCAGATAATTTTTTTGGCTTCTAGTCGAGACGAGGTATCACCACATGCCCGGGTTGATCTTGAACCTGAGGGCTCTGTCCATCCTCCTGCCTCAGTCTCCCAGAACACTAGAATGACAGGTTTGAGCCACTGCACCCGGCCTGCTCACCCCTCTCGGGACCTATGGTGAGGACCACTCCCTTTTGATGACCCGGGACTCTTTTGAGGGCAGCCAGAGGCACCGACCGAGACCTCCCCTTGGGGAGCAGGGACATGTCACCACCAGGGCTTCCACCCATCCGCCCACCTTGTTCTCCAGGGTGGACCTGCACACCCCTCCCAAGGACAACCTCATGGAAAGGGAGGGCTTGATTTTCAAACCATTGGGTGAATGGGGATGGCCTGGTGACTCAAGCCTGTCTCCTCAGCACTTGGGGAGGCGGAGACAGGAAGATGGCCGGAACACAGGAGCTCAAGCCCAGGTTTGACACCATAGCAAGCCCCCACCACTACCCCAAGCAAAACCCAGAAAACCTTGGGTGAGGGCAGGCCTCGCTGGGATGCCGCCTCTGGTCCAGGGTTCAAGACCAGGCAGGAAGACCAAGATGTCGACTACAATGGAAAGTCTGTATTTGCAGCAGTTTGGTAGACCCAATCTGAGAGGATGGCCCGAGTTCAGCTGTTTGAGAACAGCCTGGACAACCTAGTGAGGAATGAAAAGAAAAGAAAGAAAGAAAGAAAGAAAGAAAGAAAGAAAGAAAGAAAGAAAGAAAGAAAGAAAGAAAGAAAGAAAGACATAAAGTAAATCTAAGTCAACAAAGAAATCCTTTCAGTCAGGCTCGGTGGCTCAGCCTGTAATCCTGCACCTTTGGGAAACTGAGGTGAGTGGATTTCCTGAGCCCACAGGTTTGAGACCCTCCTGGGCAGGGAGACCTCATCTCTACAACAAATCAAAAAATCAGCTGGGCATGGTAGCTCATGCCTGTAATTCTGGCTACTCGGAAGGCTGAGGTGGAAGGATCGCCAGAGCCCAGCAGGTTGAGGCTGCGGTGGCTGGGAGCAATCACTGCACTCCAGTCTGGGTGACAGAGTGAGACTCCAACTCAAAAAAAAAAATCCTTTCGCCTGAAAACCATCTGCCCTCAGTTCTTCCCCCCTTTGCCCCAACCACATATGAGGGTCTTCCAAGCTCAGTACCTGACAGCCCCAACCACCCCCAATGGCTGCTACTGCTTTTGTGTGGGAGTTCCAGAGACTCCGTGACCTCCTCTCTGAGGCGAGAAATGTGCCCCAGGCAGACTGGACCTCTGACTTGTCAATGAGGACCTTTCAACAAGAAAGGCCAGGGAAACAGCCCTCACCCAGGTATATTTCTTACCCAAAAGTCCCATTTTTTTCTGGCTTTAAAACCGTTCACCCTTTGAGCACACCATGTGCAGTTGAGAATTTGTAAGATTCTGGTTTTTTGGAGAAAGGGTCTGGTTCTCTGCCCCGGGCTGGTGTCTGGGGTCATGACCATCATTCATGGCCAGCCTTGAAATTATGGACTCTGGCGATCCTCCCACCTCCACCTCTGTAGTGGCCAGGTGACAGGCACCACGTCCCCAGACTCCCTCTTTGGATAGGTGTGGAGGTTCAGTCTCCCAGCTAGGTCCGGACTGTCTTTGAGCTCATGGGCTACAGTCATCCTCCTGTTTTGGCCTCCCAAAGTGGTGGGATTCCAGGCATGGTTAGCAGAATCCGGCCTTTTAGTTCATTTTTGACGAAGGATTGAGGCCGGGCTCAGAGGCTGAAGCTCGTCATCCCAGCACTTTGGGAGGATGAAGCCAGTATCCGGCCTGAAACTGCTGGTCCGAGATGACCCAGGCAACTCAGTGAGACATCGTTTCTACCCTACATCCCAAATGAGCAGGGCATGGTGGTGCTTGCCTGTCATTCTGACTTCTCAGAAGGCCAGCAGGGTAAAGATTGCCAGAGCCATGCGGGCTAAGGCTGCAGTGGCCAGGAGTGAGCCACCGCCATCCAGCCTGGGTGACAGAGTGAGACTGACAAAAAAACTTAAAAAAAGAAAAATAGAGCATTCATTTTGATATCGAGTTGGGATCATCGTGAACAGACAGAGATCATTCTGGTAGGAGGCCGCATCCCTGGTCATAGAGTTCCCAAAAGACTGTGGATTGGCAGACAATCGAGCTGTGGCTTTGGGAGGCCAAAGTTGGGGACCACTGGAGCCAAGGAGTTTGAGACCAGCCTGGGTCATGTAGCGAGAACTCATCACTCACCAGAACACAAACACTTGAGTAGTGTGTGGTGGTTCCCTTGGTCCCAGGTACATGGGATGTGTTGGCTTCTGTCCTAGGGCATGCCTTTGCATTGCCCCCACCAACCACATGTGCGAGTCCAGGTCAGGCACCATGGCTCATGGCTGTCAGCCTCTTGGCCTTGGAGGTTGCCTGAACCAATGATCAGAGACCAGCCCGGGTGAGGTGGCCAGACCTCATCTGGGCAAGAGGTCCCCCAAATAGAATCAGGCGTGATGGACCCGGGAGTCTTGGCTGCTCAGGGACTGATGCGGGAGGATCAACTGAGCCCCAAAGGTTGAGGCCCCAAAGCCACGATCCTGTCACTGTGCCCCAGCCTGGACAATGGAGACCCGGCGACAAAAGATGCCTCCCACCTGTGTCACGATGAGGGACCAGGGCTCCACAGTTGAAGTTCTTCATGGGTGAGTGATGAATGAGTGATTGGGAGATGAAGAGGCCTTCCCCTTGCCCGAAGGTGGCAGACCGGGCAACAGAAACCTGGGCCGCCCATGATGTTGTTGGACCGTCTTGATCTCTCTGTGCCCTGAGGCCGTCCTAACCCGTGGCAGTCTGCTCCGTGAGTTCACATGCATCTTTGCCTTGGGGCACGAGTGTGAAGGGTGGAGGCAGGCCTTCTGGTGTCCGTAGTCAATGTCACAGGCCAGACTTCCGGTGGTCACTTTTGAAACCTCCTGAAAACGACAGGCTGGAAAGTGCCTTTTCCTCTCCCATTCCTGTGTGTGACTTCCTATGCTGGATGGCAGTGGTGGTGATGGTGGTGGTGGTGGTGATTTTTAGTATTTGGGGTTAGAATCCTGCTCTGCCTCCCAGGTCAGAGAGCAGGGTCACACTCAGGGCCACAGTGGACTCCACCTGCTGGGCTCAGGTGATCCTCCTGCCTCCACTCTCTGAGTGGCTGGAACCACAGACCTGTGCCACCATGCCTGGCTATTGTTTGGATTTATTTTTGATGACTGAGACGAGGTCTCAACCTTTGTTCCAGGCTGGTTTCAAACCAACAGGCTCAGGCCATCCACTTGCCTGGACCTCCGAAGGGCCAGGATGCCAGGCTGAGTCACTGAGACCATCGTGTGTTTGTGGTGGTGGTAGGTATTATTCTGAGTTGGAGTCCTGCTCTTTCACCAAGGCCAGAGCACAGGGGGCAGTCCTTGGACACCACGACCTCTACAGGCTGGATTCTGAGGATCCTTCCACTGCAGCCTTCCAAGTGTCCAGATGGACAGGAGTGTGCCATCACACTCGGCTCATCTTTTGACTTCTTATAGAGAGGAGGTCTCGCCAAGGTGCCCAGGCGAGTCTCGAACCAAGGGGCTCAGGCCATTCTTTTGCCTCGGCCTCCCAGAGCACCATGATTACAGGTGTGAGCCCCCATGCCCCGCCTCAACTCCCCTCTTGGGGCCCCACTGTGAGGACCGCTCTCTTATAATGACCTGGGACCCCAGAGAGGGCGACTGGCATTGGTAGCTGAGCCCTTCCTGGTAGGAGTGCCTGGCTAAGGGGTGTGTCTCAACTGGGTGCCCTCCCCTCCTACCACGTCATTCCTCAGAGTGAAGCTGCTTCATCCTCTCAGGTACCACCTTGGGAGAAAAAAAGGGCATGACTCTCAAAAGTTTGGGGGGGTGGGGACGGCCTGGTCATTCATGCCTATCTCCTTGGCACTTGGGTAGGCCAAAATGGGAAAATGGCCCTAGTCTGGGAACTCGAGACCAGGCTGGATGGACACCATAGCAAGCCCTCACCTCTACCCCATGCTAAACCCAGAAAACCTTGAGTGAGGGCAGGTCTCATCGGGAGGATTTCCTATGGCACAGAGTTCAAGACCAGGCAGGAACACCAGGATGTATACCAAGTGTAAAGCCAATGATTGCAGCAGTTTGGGAGGCCCAGGCTGAGAGAATGGCCCTAGTTGTGCGGTTTGAGAGCAGCCTGAGCAGCCTAGTGGGGGAAAGAAAAGATAGAACGAAAGAAAGAGCACAAGAAAGAAAGAAAGAAAGAAAGAAAGAAAGAAAGAAAGAAAGAAAGAAAGAAAGAAAGAAATCCATTCTACTGCACACCTTCTGCCCTCAGTCCTTCTCTGCCTTCTCTGCCTCCCCACCACATGTGAGGGTCCCCCAAGCTCGACACCTTCCAGGCCTAATCCAATCCCCAGTGGCTGCACTCACTTTGGTGCAGGAGTTGCCAGGCTCCCTGGCTGGGTTTCTGTCAGCTCTCCTCTCCGAGGTTAGTAATGCTTCCCAGGCAGGCCAACCCTCCAACTCAGAAACAAGGACCTTCCACCAGGAAAGACCAGGGACAAATCCTTCACTCAGGGACATTCTGTCCTCCACAATCCCATTTATCCTGATCTAAAACCAGTCGTCATGTGAACACACCACGTGCAGTTTTGATTCTATATACAATTCTGATGATTTTGGAGACAGGGACTGACTCTGTGGCTCAACCTTGTGCCCATGGTCATGACCGTCGTTCATTGCCAGGCTCGAATTCATGGGCTCTGGTGGTCCTCCCCCTTCAGCCTCCAGAGTGGTCTGGACGACGGGCACCACACCCCCAGAACCCCTGTATAGATGGGTGTGGAGGTGGGGTCTCCCTGTGTGGCCTGGGCTGGCCTTGAGCTCCTGTGTTCCAGGCATCCCTCACCTCAGGCTACCAGAGTGCAGGGATTCCAGGCATGGGCTGCCATGCCAGACCATCTGGTTCGTTTTGATGAAGGATCAAGGTCAGGCTCGGGGGCTCATCTTCATCATCCCAGCGCTTTTAAAGTCCAGGCCAGCAGCTGACCTGAACCTGTGGGCCGAGAACCACCCAGACAACTCAGTGAAACCTCATCTCCACCCTCCATCCCAAATGTTCCAGGCATGGTGGCATGCGGCTGTCATTCTGGCTCCTCAGAAGGCCAGCAAAAGGCTTGCCGGAGCCTGGCGGACTGAGGCTGCAGTGGCTGGGAGCGAGCCACCACCATAAAGCCTGGGTGAAGGAGTGATACTCCAACTCAAAGGAAAAAAGTAAAAAAGAAAAAAAGAAGAGCATCCATTTGTGTATGGATTTGGGATCATTGTGAACAGACAAAGATCATTTGGGAAGGAGGCCCCAGGCTTAGGCCTAGAGTTCCCAAAAGACAGTGGATTGGCAGACAACTGTGGCTTTGGGAGGATGAAACAGGGGATCGCTGCAGCCTGGTAGTTCAAGACCAGCCTGGGTCAAGGAGCGAGACCTCATCGCTCCCCAGAACGCAAGCATTGGAATGGCATGTGGTGGCGCAGGTGGTCCTGGCTATATGGGATGCTGTGGCCTCCATCACGATGTGTGCCTTTGCACAGTTCCTGCTGACAACACGTGCGAGTACAGGCCGGCCACCATGGTTCACAGCTGTCATCCCCATGCCCTGGGAGGACAAGTCAGAGACAGCCTGAGTATCTGGTGTCAGAGATCAGCCCGGGTGATGTGGCCTCACCTCATCTTGGTGAGAGGGCCCCAAAATAGAGTCAGGTGTGGTGGACCCTGGAGTCCAGGTAGCTCAGAGGTCAAGGGGGGAGGACTGCTTCTGCCCCACAGGTCAAAGCCCAAGAAGACAAAATCGTGACTCTGTGCACCAGCCCGGCCTACAGAGACTCCAACAACAAAAAAGACGCCTCCAACGTGTGTCACGATGGGTGTCCACACCTCCCCAGGTAAAGTTCCACGTGACTGTGGGATGGTGGAGTGATCGGGAAAGAAAGGGGCACTCTCCCCACCCAAAAGAGTCACACTGGGCGACTGGAACCTGGGCTGACCGTGGCATTGCGAGACCTCTTTGATCACTGTACCCCAATTGCTATTCTAACTCGGAGCAGTCTGTTCCATGAGCTCACATGTGTCTGTGGGGCATGAATGTGGAGTGTGGAGGCAGAACTGATACTTTTGGCCCAAAGGCATATGACAGACGTGCCTGGAGGCCTACTTTGAAACCGCCCATGATCGACAGGCAGGAAAGTGCCTTTTCTTCTCCCATCCC
>NW_007245827.1:0-9938 GCF_000164805.1 Carlito syrichta | reverse complement strand
AATTTCCCAGTTCACTTGTTCACATATATCTTTTCAGCAAAACACCTTTGAAAAGCCACAGAGAGTGGATTACTCTAAAGCAACCTACTGAGAAGGCTGGCTGAGGGAGCCTCTGGTGTGGTCCTGATTTCTGCTCTCGTGACATTTGTGTTCTTTGCATCTTCTTTGTGGACTCTCTAGTTCCTGTCTGTCCAATTCTTCTCTCACCTTGGAGTGTGTTTCTCTGCAGAAGGGCTTTTATCACAATACACGAAAAGAAAAACAAATTAAATTCTGTGGCTACATTTGCAAAGTGTGCAAAGTTCACATTTTAAATGCTGATTCTCCATTAACTGCTGAAAGTGTTGCTTTTCTCATGTTTCCTCTTAAATGTAACAGGACACAGTGGTTATCAGTGAACACAGGATATTGTTTGAGTTCAGTGACTGAGTATCTCTATAGCATTCTGTGTTCTGGAGTGCCCGGGGTCTGGAGCCTCTTCTGTTTCCTCAGCTACAAATCAAAGGTGAAACGAAACCTCCTATTGAATGGAAATTTGAGTCTCTGTAAACCTCCTGCTTAATTACAATACTGCTGGATAATGCGGTTTTATTCTTTCAGAATCTCATTCCCAGTATAAGGAGCATCACAACACTTACTGGGAACAGGAGTTATTGTATTTAAAATATGACACAAAATGGAGTTTGTTTTAGAATAAAATCATCCAAGTAAAATTAGACTTTTTAAAAATATTAGATGCTTTTTTGAACTGCCTTTCATTTTTTAAAATGTATTTATTTGCCCTGAAAAGGACTGGGACTTCCATTTGTATTCATATTTATTATCTCTTGGTATACAGTATAAGTTTGCATCCAGATATTTTTGTTCTAACAATCGCTATTTGTTTTTTTCTTCCCAGATGATTCTTTCCACTACCGGTCATCTGAAAATATTGAAGTTTATCCAGCTACCTATTCAAGTCCTAGAACTTGAGCAAAATCTTATCATCCTGTGTCCTGTCTCAGCAAATAGCTAAGGATGATAGTTACATAATACAAAATGCAGGTGCAATTTTTCTAGTGAATTCTGGTTTAGTTTCGTGAATCATGAATCCACAGCCTCAAATTTGTCCTTCAATATTTTCTAGCCCAGCCGGGCCTGGTGGATCAGCCTGTAATCCCGCGCCTTTGGGAGGCTGAGGTGAGTGGATTGCCTTAGCCTGCAGGTTCGAGACCCACCTGGGCAGGCGAGACCTCATCTCTACAATAAATCAAAAAAATTAGCCGGGCATGGTATCACGCACCTGTAGTTCTAGCAACTTGGAAGGCTGAGGCAGAAGGATCACCAGAGCCCAGCAGGGTGAGGCTGCGGTGGCTGGTAGTGGCCACTGCACTCCAGTCTGGGTGACAGTGAGACTCCAATTAAAAAAAAAAAAATTCTGGCCCACACTGTCCCCCCAGAAGGCATCTACTTGAAAATATGATGGCATGCCATTTTGCTTGTCTATTTGTCCTTTTCTGAAGATCCATGAAACCCGTAAGGGCAATGATCTCCTTGGCATCCTTAGTACCAAGCAGTGTGTGGACAAGAAAATGTTCAACTGTGGTTAGATAAATGGCGGATTCATCTGTAACTTTTAATTCTTTATAACTTACAAGTTAAGAAACTCTTTCAGAAATCCCAACTGCACATGGCTCAAAATTCAACCAGGTCAAATAATACCTTAGGAATACAGGCACACTTCCTATTGTGCTGTTTACTAAGTGCATGAGTGCTGTCTTTCTCTACATGTTATTTTTATTTGCTTTTATATTGTTACAAAATAATTTTTGACAATGCCTCTTAATGATTATGTTGACTGACTGTATCATGTTTGAGTACTCATTAGGTTTTAGTTCATGAAATCGTGTTATAATTGTTCAGTGATAAGTATGCATTATTGTTCAACAAACATTTACTTCTTAGCTATTTACAGTTTGTAAATAATATGAGTAAAATTTGAACTCCTCTTTAAACTGCTATGTTACACTTGATTTCTAGGCTGCATTTCTTACCATGCAATCTTCAAGCCAAAGTGTACAATGATCTTTCTGGGTAGACGCTTAAGTTCACTCATCATTTTAAAAGCAAAAGTATGTAAGATGTACAGGAATAATAATTATTAATTAAAATATTTTTTGTGATTTTTTAGTATGAAATCATAGTTTGAAGTTATTTTAATTTACAATTTATATTTCTTAGAGTCAAGAATGTTTCCTGTGTTTGTAATGCTAGGGTATGGATAGGGTGAGGTTGGATGGAGAGGTGGCGAGGTAAGGGAGGCACAGCACCAGGAACCCAGAGATCTGAGTAATGCAAAGTATTGCAACACAAAGAGGCAGAGAAAGAAAAGTTTATTTAAAAGTAAATTAGAGTCGGGCTTGGTGGCTCAGTCTGTAATCCCGTGCCTTTGGGAGGCTAAGGTGAGTGAATTGCCTGAACCTGCAGGTTTGAGACCCACCTGGGCAACTTGGCGAGACCTCATCTCTACAATAAATCAAAAAATTAGCCGGGCATGGTAGCGCGCACCTGTAGTTCCAGCTACTTGGAAGGCTGAGGCAAAAGGATCACCAGAGCCCAGCAGGTCGAGGCTGTGGTGGCCAGGAGCGGCCACTGCACTCCAGTCTGGGTGACTGAGTGAGACTTCAACTCAAAAAAAAAAAAAAGTAAATTAGAGAGAGAAATATTCACCTACCCAAGGTGGGGGAGGGGACCAAAGCCAGAAAGTGTGGCAACAGCCATAGCTCAAAGAGCACATGACCACACCAGAGACTAGCAGGGTAATGTTCACTGGCGGCTTATGGCTGAGTCCTTTAACTATTTCCCTTGATGGGGGAAGATCATTAAGGTGATTGTGTAGTGGTCTGCTCCACCTCATCACAAAGGGGCAGACAAGTGCAGGTACTGACGTCAGGTGATGGACAGCAGGCAGATGGGTGGGTTAGTCACATGATTGCTGCCATGGTGGGGTTTATCTGTGTCATGTAGGTCACAAAGGGCTGATTAGGTTAACCCTTGGGAGGGTTTTCCTGAAAGAGACTTGTTAGACATTTGCAAATCACAAACTCAAACATTTGCAATTCACAAACTCAGACATTTGCAATTCACAAACTCCTTGAACAAAGTTGATCCTATTATTACTTTTATGACTTTGTTCAGCCAAAGGGTGATTTGATCTTCAGCCTTGACAAGGAACCTGAAAGTTAACTACAGATTATTATGTTAAACCATGAATTGAAAGGTTGAGCTGTCCTGGTCTTGCATCTGATAGAGATTTGCCTAGTGGGAATGGAATAGGCTGCTGCTTGTCTTGGAGTAGAATATCTGAAAGCTTTCTAATGACTATGCTGAGACAAAAAGACTAAACTAAGAATAAACTAAGTTTCTTTTAGGCTTCTATAGGTACCATACATAGTAGCATTTTACCTGAGATAATTATTTTTATAACTTTCAAAATATATCATTTTGGAACTTTAATTGTTTTGTTTTGAAATTAAGATAAGGATCGCCGGAGCCCAGCGGGTCGAGGCTGTGGTGGCCGGGAGCAGCCACTGCACTCCAGTCTGGGCGACAGAGTGAGACTCCGACTCAGAAAAAAAAAAAAAAAAAAAAAGAAATTAAGATAAACATTAAAATTTCTTGTAATAGCTTGTAAATATATATTTTTCTGGTTTGTCAGTGTGTTTTTGTTGTCATTTCATAATTTACTTTAGCTTTTAAATGTGCACAATTAATTTATAAATGTATTTTATCTTCACATATTAATTTTAATCTTTTTAAGTCTTTTTAGTTTTCAAATGTTACAGGCTGTGTTTCTGATACACCCCAAAGATGAAGACATTATTATTTCTTTTGTGTCTTTTTTTTGAGTTGGAGTCTCACTTTGTCGCTCAGACTGGAGTGCAGTGGCTACTCCCAGCCACCACAGCCTCAACCTGCTGGGCTCCAGTGATCCTTTCACCTCAGCCTTCCGAGTAGCTGGAATTATAGGCATGCGCTACCACGCCCAACTAATTTTTTGATTTATTGTAGAGATGAGGTCTCGCTGCCCAGGTTGATCTCGAACCCATGGGCTCAGGCAATCCACTCACCTCAGCCTCCCAAAGACACAGGATTACACACTGAGCCACTGAGCCTGGCTTGACACTATTATTTCTACTCAGGTCTATTTATTTTCAGATTTGAGGTATATAACTCTTTAATCTACTTAGAGTTTATCATGGTATATAGTATAAGTCTGCATTCAGGTATTTTTGTTCTAACAATTGTTATTAAAAAGCAATTTATTTTTTTCTTCCCAGATGAAAACTCTGTGAAATCTGCCATATAGAATTAATCATGGTTCTCTTTACTACCGTTCACCTGAAAATACTGAAGTTTATCCAGCTACATATTCAAGTCCTAGAACTTGAACAAAACCTCATCTTCCCATGTCCTGCCTCAGCTAATTGCCAAGGATGATAGTTACTTAATAAAAAATGCAGGCACCATTTTTCTAACCAGACTTTTTAAAGTTAGCTTTCTGTTTGAGAGGACAGCAATAAAGTATACCATAGACTTAGGTTAAGAGCATGCTATAATGCAATAAATATGTAATTGGCTTGTGGACAATAGCACAGCCATTTTTAGTTTTTAGTTTTCTGTCTTAAAACATAACCTGTAACTGTTTAAAGTTCCAGTTATGGGAAAAACTGCAAAGCTCCAGTTATTCTTCCCTTATCTCACTTTCCCCTTAGCAACAACCAATCAGGTGCCAGGGGGTAATCACCTAAGTTTCTAGATGTCTCTGCAACTTCCCTAGCTAGTGGACCAAGGTCAACCCAAGTCAGGCTAGCCAATCCTCCACGATTAAGCTGACCACCAGAGGAACTACCCAATTAAATGGTAACAAAATTGGAAAGCCCCCCAAACTCCTCCTCCCTTTGTGTAAAAGCATAAAAGCCATCTGCTTAAGGAAATCAGAGCCTCTGAATGTACTCTGCTGTATCGGTTGTCGACAGAAATCCAGGCTCGAGCTTGTAAATAAAGACCCTCTTGAACTTTCATCAGAATTGGCTCTTGGTGGTCTCTCAGATTGAACATTCGGCCACTACATGTTCAATATTGCATTTGGTCCTTGTTGGAGTGCATACTAATATAGCATCCTGAACCTATTAGCAACATTTATGTGTACTGAAAGCATGCTATCACTACAGGAATAAAACACAAGAAAGTCTTTCTGGAGTGAGGGCCCAAGAAGTGGATGAGAGTAATGGAAACGGCCTTCTGTCCCTAGATTGATGTTTCCAGCATTCTGGTCTTTATCCTATTAGGGGAGGGAGGATGATTATCTGAGTGGGACATTTGTAGAGAAGAGCTGCCCCTCTCTCTGGGATCTACCTGTTGCCAAGGTGTTTATTGTTGGCTCTTGGCTTTTGTGCTCTTATAGTAAGTGTCCAGCCCCCAGGAGTGGAGGAGGTGATGTTGTAGATGTCTGTGTCTGGAAGGATGAATCTCTCTGGTTCTAGCATCCATCCTCCAGAAGCCCATGGTGTTGCTGGCCTCAGCCACATCCTTCTCCTTAGCAGTGATCAAGCTGATATTTTTGTCTCCACCATCTTCAGGTAGTTCCATGCCTGGGTGAGTGATGGCAGTGATTTTCTTCCTAATGGCAATCCAAGATCAAGAGTAAACATATTGAAAGGAATCAAATTCTTAGCTTCCTGTTTGCTTGAGATTCACTTAATCTATTGAGTACTAGCAGCGCTAAAAGATGCTTTCTGATTTTTCTTCTCTTTGAGTTGTCATAAATCCACATTCAAGCACGCTCAGGACACAACAGCACTGAGAGGACAGACATCTATCTTCCCTTATTTCTCTCCAGTGTTCACAGAACACGTTTAAAAGCTACTCATCTTAGAGAATGAAAAAGGTTTGTTTTTCTCCTGTGTTTTAAAGGCTTCAAACATCAAAGGAAGTGAGAGTTACAGGTGTGGCATGTATCGCCCTTCAATTACATTTGAACTTCAGGTTGGTTGCTGGGAGTTGGCTTAGCTGGTTTTAGCTCCCCATGGGCCTATGAGCATTCTCCCAACCCTACCTGATAGTAATACTTCACAGAAATTGCCAGATGCCTCTGGTTTATTTGCAATAGACTTAAAATGAAAAGTGGCCAGACCATAGTTTCTAAAATGTGGTATATTATGCCTCTCAAGTTCAGTTCGTGGGGCCTGGAGTGTGAACATTCTTTATTAGTAGTTTTGTTATCAACGTGTATGACAGGACTCTCTCTTTCTCTCTCTCTCTGTATATGCATATATTTGACAATAAATATTGTTTAAAACAACTCAATTGAATAAGAAAAAATAAGTCGACACACACAATTCACCCCTGAAGCCCTCTGTGTCTCTCCTTCAGGGAAGAACACATGAGGCGGGAGACTCTGTCTGTGCTTTCCTCTCCCCCAGGAACTGATCTTCCTCAGCAATCACTTTCTACCCCCTTTCCTAGGCCGACTCTCAGGGGAGCTGGTAGTATTCCGATTGCTGCCTGGCTGCTCATGTGGCATGCAATTTCCTTTTAGTGGCATAAAAAAATTTTAGTGCATTGACCAAGGGCTTTCATAAATAAAGACAGGATTCTGAAGAGCAAAAGGAGAGAGAAGTGTTTTGGCTTGGCCGGAACTTGTGGTTTTAAGCTTTGGTGACCAGAGCTGTGGTTTTCCTTGGCAGTTCATGGAGGACAGAGCTGGGTCATGCAGCTTAGGGTTTTAACCCTTGCAACCTGGGCTCTTGGCCGTAAGTATTGGACAAATGGAATTTCCAATTTGGCCAGTCTCTTAAACTGAAGGCTCCTTTTCACTTGGGATGGAGGCACTAATTAGAGATTGGCTGAGCCACGAGAGCAGGCCCCTGAGTCCAGGACTCCCAGGATGAGCACAAGAAGGGACTGAGGACCAAGGAAAATGAGGTCCCTGGGGCTCAGCAGGAGAGAGTCTTTCTAGGGATCTCAGCAGACACCTCTCAAATTGTCCTCGTAAGACAGCAGAGATGAGTTCAAAATACCTACGGTTTCCCAATCATGGACCTTTTGCTAGCATCATGTTAAAGATTGTCCAGCTCTTCTTGGTTTCCTATTGGAAGGGCATTCTGCACCTGCTGGATACATCTCACTTTATCTGCACTCAGACATTAGCAGTGCCCTAGAGAGACTTGTTTAACCCTGGAATTCAGGTCTTGCACACAGTTGAATGCCCTTTCCTGAATTTCTGCATATTCCTAGAGAGGCCTAAATCTCACGGTCTTCTCAGTTCCACACTCCTGCATATTCTGAATTAGTGCATTGTGTGCAGTATTGGACCCTCCACTGCCTTCCGCATGGCACCCATTACTATTCAGTTTTGAACTGAATGTTTGCATCCCCCCACATTTATGTGTTAATGCCTAAATCCCAATGTGATGGTATTAGGATAGGATGTGGAGCCTTTGGAAGATGGTTAGGTCATGACAGTGGGACCTCATGAATGAATTAGGGCCCTTATAAGGGGATGGAGAGACCAGAAAAACCTCCCTTCCTCCTTCCCTCACCTGCATATCTCCTCTCTCTCTCCCTCTCTCTCTCTCTCTCCCTCTCTCCTTTGTGAGGATGCAATAAGAAGTCAGTTGTCTGTAAACCCAGAAAAGGGTTTTCACCATGAACCCAGCCATGCTACAACCCTGGACTTGAACTTCCAACCTCCAGAACCATGGAAAAGAAATGTTTCCCTATTAAGTCACCCACACTGTGGAATTTTGTTACAGACTAGGACAGTTATTATCACTCCCATCGTAGGTAATAAGCCAGGCTGGGGCCAACTTGGTTTGTAGACATTTATGAGCACCACAGTGTTTACCATTTTAAGACTTCTTTAAATAGAAAGGTTGGTGTCTTGTCTGTTTGTGTTGTTATAATTAAGTACTACTGACAGGGTGATTTATCAACACCCAATACTTGTTTTCATGGTTCTGGAGACTGGAAGTCCAAGATCAAAACACAGGCAGGACTGGTGTCTTGTGAGGGCTCTCTCTGCTTCCAAGTGGCACCCTGCGACTGAGCCCCCCAGAGGGGAGGAACACAGTATCTTCACACAATAGAAGGGTCAGAAGGCAACAGTGTGCTCTCTTCAACCTTGAGTCCTTTTATAAGACGCTCATCTTACTTATGAGGGTGGAGTCCTCATGACTTAAACACCTCCCAAAGGCCCACATCTTAATACCATTTCAACATGAATTTGGGTGGGAGTGTATCAATCATTCATATCATAGCAGTTCAAGTCCTATGTGTGCAATGGAACATTAAATCATGAAGTTTGTTTCATTTGCTCATTCAGCTCCTAGAAACCCTTGGTTAGAGTAGCCTTTAGTCTAAGAAAAAGGGAAAGGTGAATGCCAGGCTATAGAAGACAGTGCATGAGATGGAACCTTCACCAGGAGCAGGCAGCCAGGCTAGGTGGACGGGGGTGTCATTGCCCAGATCAAGGGAGTGAAGGCTGGCCCTAGAGAAACCCACTCAGGGCATAACACCAAGGGCTGGAGAGCAGTGGTCAGAGAAAAGGGGGAAGTAAGAAGCTGGATCCACTTCACCCTCCCTTTTCATGAAGACCTCAGACCCCTCAAACGTGATGTCAAGGTAGCCTGACAGAGCCCTGGGGCTGATGATTGTTTTCTGGACTTTGTCACGGGGGTGATGTCTGTGCTAGGCAACTTTCAGATTTTACTAACTGCTAATATCACTATTTTACTCTTCGTACTCTGAAAAACTAAAATGGATTTGAGACTTGATGTTAGATTAACACAACTTTGAGGTATCCTTATTCAACAGAGGCAACACCACCAAAAATAAAAACCCTTTAGCTCAGATTTAGCAGATAAAAAGGCAGGAAAGGGCATTTCATTTTGTCTGTCTTTGGACCAATGTAAAAGGTAAGGAAAACTGATTTCAGTAGTTAATTCCTTTGCATAACTTATCTTTAGATATAATTTTCTTGCATATTAACGTGGACTTTCACTGGAAGGAAATTCTAATTTTTGAACTTTGATTTCTTCCTGGAAATTTGACTAGTGCAGGCTGACTTTCACATTTGGGGTGCCTCTAGGTGGCCATTTCATTACTGAACCCTCTGAACATTGTCACTGGGTTTCACTGCTGATTCTGTAAGGGTCATATGGCAATTCATGTGGGCTGACATGGGAAGGGAGATTGAATAGGAAGGAGGTGACCTTTCTAGAAGGACCTGAAGGAAATTTAACTAATCTATTTTAGAACATTCTGTATAGTTTCTTCGACTTCAGAACTACTAAGTAAGAAAGCAAAAAAACCAAACTCTTAAAAAAGTGTTGGAAAGACTACAGTAAAAACAGCAGTAGTCCTAGAGGGACTTAAATGTGGGTTTGGGGAGATGCACCCCGTGAAGAAATCAACATTGTCGTAGCCTCAGGCTTTCTCCTGACCCCAGAGGATCCAGCCACAGTCCTGGCTGACTGTAACAATGATGGTCAAATTCAAGGGCTCAGGGGACAAAGACTGTGGATTGGAGAGTGGGGCAGGATTAGCTCCACGTGGAGGTAGATTCATGGGTGTGAGACTCCTGCCTTCTCTATAGCCCTGATCAATCACAGGACACATTGCACAGCCAGTGCACAATGAAGATGTGGTCCCCTTTTTTAAAAGCAGGAAGATTTGCTATTAAAGGTGACAAAATCCAAAGCTTTCCTTTTCTCCCATAGTCTCTTTCTCTTAACCTGTTATGGTGTTTATCATTTGCTATTCAAGGTACCTTTCCCTGGTCACAAGGACATTGGCAGGGCAGGTCAGGCCCTCACTGATACCAGGGCCCTACCCCATGACTCAGTGTGTCCCCTCTCCTCAGGCTCCCTTTCTGCCAGCTGTAGGGCTCATGGATC